>NW_005187722.1:117806-121158 GCF_000239375.1 Pundamilia nyererei
ACACACACACACACACACACACACACCTTTAGCTAGCAACACACTGTGCAACAAACTGTAGACACAGTTTCTGTGTTTGCTGAGCTGATAGAAACCTTGAATTTGAAATTGTCTGCTAAAAGCACATTACTCCCTTTATGGTCCTTTTGCTTCTTGTTTGTAGCATACATCTGCACTCGTTTTAGTGTTGCCTCGAAAACAAAAACAACAACAACAGCAACAACAAAAAACAACATATCACTTTAACCCCTGACAATTGCATGCATGCAATTGTGCCTGTTTTATCTCTTTTTATGCCACATCCCCAAGTGATTAATACATGAACATGATTGCTTTCATGTGTTTCTGTTTGGGCTCAAATCAGTTTGATGTTTGAAGGTTTGCAGTGACATGAAACAAATATCTCACCTCAAACATGTTAAACAAAAAGTAACAAGCCTGTTTTGAGTCAAAAGTACAGATGTTTGTTTATAAATGTAGGAAGTAAAACTAAAAGGTTGTCAGAAAAATGGCAACTTAAGTAAAGTTCAGATACCTGAAAAAAAGAGAGCGCTTACAGGTACTATTCTCAGTAAGTTCAATGCTGGTTTATCTTCAGTGACAACAGCAAACAGCATTTCAAACATTTCATTGTCAGAGGTATCCACGGTGATCAGTTAAAGTGATCACAAACAACTATTGATGGAAAGACAGTGTTCACCTGACATAAAAACAAGCATTAGAACTGTTTTACCAGGAAAGAAAGGCCAAGAAAATTCTCAATCAACTCAGTTATCAATCAATTAAAACACAAAACAACCTTAAATTTATTATTTATTTATTTATTTTTATTTTATTTATTTACTTTTACAAAGGTCTTGTGTCACCACTTCTTCATATCTTGCTTCAAAGTAATCAGTCTTTCTTGTCATTTTTTAAAGTGGTGTGAGCAATACTTCTTAAGGGTTTCTGTTCATATTTTTCATTTGGACACTGGCTGCTTTTTTCACTCCACACTTGTACCTGACCATGTTGAGAGGATTTTTTAAGCAACTTATCTCTCATCTATCAATCAATCAAATAAATAAACAGCTGTGTCCTCAGGCTGCAGATTCTGTCCTGTTATTGTCACTGTTTGAGCAGAAGTGTCTCTGCTGACACTGAACTTGTTTTTTAAAGCATCATTTTTGTCAGTGCTCCCATCAGCCCGTATCATGAGAATCCACTCCATTTGCTTTGTTTCATGCTGTCTGATCCAAGCTGTTGCGCTAGTTACATGATAACCGGAGACCTGACAGATGATGGTCAAAGACTGCCCAGAGCCCTGTCTCCTCCCTATGGTCTTTGCGAACACACTGAACACACACACTGAATAGGTGTGAATGTGAGTGCGAATGGTTGTCTGTTTCTGTGTCTTAGCCCTGCAACAGACTGGCGACCTGTCCAGGGTGTACCCTGCCTCTCACCCTATGACAACTGGGATAGGTCCCGGCATTCCCCGTGACCCTGAAAAGGATAAGCGGAAGCAAATGGATGGATGGATTTAATATTTTTATCCAAATGTAAAATGTTTTCTTTTAAAAATGACAAAGCTTGATGAGCCCCAAGCCCCCGATGCTGGGGGCAAAGGGGTTGAACTGCAGTTCAACCCCTTTTCCCCCAACATCGGCCAAGAACTCAGCCGACTTCATGTAACCACAAAAGGTATATCTAGCAGAGATCTCACAGATTCTCAAACACTGAGTTTTACCATGCTTCAACCAAAATTCCCTGCTGCAAAAGAAGACCACAAAAATGCAAGCTTTCCAAATAGCAACAAAGCTTCACTTACTGGGCCAGTTTCCTCCATTGTTCTCCGCCGGTAGCTGATAGCCGCTGGAGCTACTGATAATGGTGACACTAACACAAGGCATCAGAGCCATTCCATTTCAGAAGCATAAATCTTTGCACAGATTATGTTTACATATTGATTACTAATTTTCTGGATTTAAATGTGAGCCAAAACATATTTTCAAACTGGTTGAAGGCTACAAAATAAAAAAATAAAAAATCTACTTCCTTTTTCTGTGTATTAGCCTTGGTAACTTTGACACAGTAACATCTGCTGCAATAATTACACCTCCAGTGAAATGTTATAAGTGTTAGCTTTATTTTGATACCAAGATTGTTTACCCAGAGTTTGTAATTGCAGAGAAATACTCCATTCATTTTGGGGATGTCATTTTCGAGCAGGAACCTCAGAAAGCCCCTGTGGGGATTAACAGGTGAAGACAGCTGCAGTACATATATGTGGTCACAATTTACATTTGAGGGTTTTAGAACAATTAAAAAAACATTGTGAGTTAAATGGACATGATCTTTTTTTTAGTATCATTTATTATTACTATCATGTCATCATATACTATACTTGATCAGCTTAAAAGTGAACGGGCATTTAAAAGCAACAGTGGTCCGGGGGCTCCTCCTGTGGTGGTTTCATGTTACAACAGCTGAGGTACTGAAGAGTTTTTGTTTAGGTTTGCTGATGGTTTGTGTTACTGTGGCCGGCTCTCTGGCACAGTAATACACAGCTGTATCCTCAGGCTGCAGATTCTGTCCATTTAACGTCACTGTGTTGCTGGAAGAGTCTAATTCAGCACTGAACTTGTTATTTAGTGAATCTTTCACAGCAGTGTCTCTACTAATCCACTCCAGTGGTTTCCCTGCAGGTTGCCGGATCCAATGTGTCCAGGCGTCGCTAAGCGAATAAGAGACCTGGCAGGTGATGGTCAGAGGTTGACCTGGCTGCACAGTCACAGCAGTCGACTGTGTCAGCTGTTCACACTTCACACCTGTTTAAAAAAAGAAAAAAAAAGTTTTGTGACCAACTCTTAAATCATGCTACAAAAGAAGAACTGCTGACAATGACAAATGTAAAGATACTCACAACCACCAGCCAAGAGGAGTAAGAGAGCTACAGGAAACATGGTTGTTGATGAATCTTATTTAATATCCCTACAACCCTACTGAAGTGATGTTTTTATAGCTGAATGGAAAATGAAATTTGCATAGAGGAAAACATATAAACCATCCGTACAATAAGAAGCTGACAGTTATGTGTGGAGTGCAAATACTATTATGGAAAACGAACATACTCTATTTTGATCTCATTAGATTTCATGCCAATAAAACACATGATTAGTCTGTTTTCTTATCAGGTTATTTAAGACGGTTATTCAAAGTGTGGCTCATAAACAGTGTTGGTCAAGTTACTTGAAAAAAGTAATCAGTAACTAATTACTTTCTTTTTTTTCTTTTTTTTTTTTTTTTTTCCTGTCCCGTTTGGCTCTTTTGCCATCAGAATTGTTGTCTAAAGGCAAAGAAAGATGCCCAA
>NW_005187722.1:122863-127293 GCF_000239375.1 Pundamilia nyererei
TCTTTCAAATAGATGCAAGTAAAACACAGCAGAAAATAAATAAAGTCAAAGACTAGCGGTCCTGTTGCTCTATTTTCACCTGTAAAGCAGGAGTGGGGTAGGCGGAGGTTTACCCTGTTGCAGGTGTGCCGCAGCGGTCAGTGGAAGAATCCGCGAGTTTCTCTGTGAATTTCCCATTACGTCGTAGCACACTCGGTGCTTGCTTGGAAGTTTAGGGGGGGTTTTTTCGCTGTAAAAATAAGTTTTCTTCCACGCTTTAAACGCTGCACGCTCATATTCTCTCCCGCACTCGATATATTATCCATTGTTGATCTGCACACAGCTGTTGTCACGAATGTCGCACTCGCTTACGTCACTGTCATGAGACATTTTCGCAAAAGATCACGGTTTTAGTAACCTAGTAACCCAGCGTTCCTACTGGAAAGTAACAGTGATCTAATTACCATTTTTGCAATAGTAATCCCTTACTTTACTTGTTACTTGAAAAAAGTAATCGGATTACAGTAACATGTTACAAGTAACGCGTTACTGCCCATCTCTGCTCATAAAACATGGAAAGCAAAGAGATGAGTGCAAACAGTTATGTTTTAAATAAAAACCTAAGCATGATGATTTTAATTCTGAAAGAGTATTTAAGAAGACTAAATGGATATATAAATGTTTCATTAACTCTTCCTCAACTACAGGAGATAATTGAACTTATTTGATGTTTGGTCAAAATAAAGTTTGCATAAAATTTAAATATCAACCATCAAAATTGATGTTATTTTATTTAAAGCACAATGGCTGACTGTGACCAAATGGCGTTGCATCTTTACAGTGAACTGCTCTTCAAAGCATTAGGGCTCCTCCGTTGGTGACTTCACGTTAAAACTATTCAGACACTTAAGAGTTCGTCAGGTGTCCTAAGGGTTTGTGTTACTGTGACTGTCTGGCACAGTAAAACACAACTTTGTCTTAAGGCTGCATATTCTGTGGATATAAAATATCTGGAAGTGGAAATGCTGAACCTGTTTTTGATTGAATCTTTGTAGCTTGTGTGTACAAAGCACATCCTCTTCCAATCCATTACAGCTCTTTTCCTGCAGAGTCAAAGGGGCTGACTGTGTCAACTCTTCAGACTTTACACCTATTGGAAAAACAATATCTCTTGTAAAATTGTATGAAACTCTATTGCAAAAATGTTCCTACTGATAGCTAATATAATTTCACTCACATCTAACTGATAAGAACAGTAACAGTGCTACAGAAAACATGTTTTCTGGTAAAAATGACATAATGTTAATACCACTCTGCAGTCTGTTTTGCACTTTTATAGCTCAGTAACACAGGAAGTCAGACAGTTTGCATAGTCTCAAATAAATGGAGGATTATTACTGGTCTAACAGCAGTGAAGAAGTCTGTTATACAAGGTATGAAAATGCCCATTGATTGTTCAGTCGTAACTACACCGAAAGTAGTTACTGATAATTACATTACACATTATTTTAATTTAAAAAATGTTTTTTTTAAATTAAATTTTGATATTACAAAATGCTAAGAATAAATGGGGTGTATATACACTAACAGTGAAAATTTTGCACTCACCTTCTCATTTAATATTTTTTCTTTATTTTTGCTGCTTTCTACATTTTAGATACATACTGAAAACATCAAATGTATGAAATTATGTAGCAAAAAAAAAGATAAATAACTAAAAATGTTTTATGTTTTAGAATCCTCAAAATAGCCACCCTTGACAGCTCTGCAAACCCTTGACTTTCTCTCAGTGAGCTTCATGATGTAGTCACCTGAAATGGTTTTCACTTCACAGGTGTGCCTTATCAGGGTTCATTTGAGGAATTTCTTCTTAATGGAGTTGGGACCATCAGTTGTGTTGTGCAGAAGTCAGCTGACAGCTCTATTTGACAACTGGTAGAATTCATATTATGGCACAATCAAACAGGTCTGTAAAGAGAAACGACAGTCCATTGCGCAATCCTCTGCGCTTCATGATACACTAATTTCTATCCTCTTGCTCCCAATTTTGTTATTCATCAGCTAGTCTTTTATTTTTTTTTTATTCAAGTGGTCCTTCAGTCTTCTCAATACACTCATCTTCACTTTCTTTTTATATTTTCATCTTTATTTTTAATGACTTAAATTTGCTTCACATCATTTCCTGCTCAATCTCTCTGCTTAGCTAACTAATACAAATCACTACATTTTGTCCTTCCTGTGCCCAGCTTCACATACAGCTCACTGTCAGCCTTTTCCCTCTTCCTGTGCCATATGCCACTTCTTTTTTGTTTGTTTGTTTGTTTGTTTTTGTTTTTCTGCATCTAACACTATCATGTGTCCTTCTGCATTTCTCTCTTTAGTATTATACCTATCCAACACCTCATTGCCTCTGTTTCTTTTACATAGGCATACATAGAAGTCTGGTCCAATCACCTCTCTCTTTCTCCACTAAGAACACTATTTTTCATTTCATCCATTCTCTCCATCATATCAGACAGCTTCCTACCTTTACCAGTCATAGTCCCTACATTTAAAATACCTCCTCTCCTGCCTTTCTTTTTCTCTTGCTGCCTCCTAAAATGCTTCACCCATCTTCTTTCTTCTCTTTGGCCAACAGCACTGTTTCCATTGGCACCACTGGTAGACCAATAACATCAGAGGCAGTCGTTGCTCAAACAACCATTGCTCAAACTATTTTACAAAAATCTTAATAACCTTTATAGAAGAAAAAATAATAATCATCAGAAGGAGGCGATTTCCCACTGGGATTCCACAACAGGGTTAGAGCGATGTTGGAAACAGGTGACGATAAAGTTCAACTAATGTCACGTCACCAATAAAGTTTTTGACATTACAACTCCAAATTCATAAGCGCTATGGCTCAGCTGCTATCTTGTGCAAGCAAAATATTAATTAAAGAATCTAAAAAGTTTAGATACATTGAAAAAGAAAAATATTTGGTCATTACCATTAATCTGCTACAAACATAAACAGTTGATGTGTGATTAATGAATAAAAGCAAATATGGATACATAAAGTTTGTTTACAAGTGAAGAGAAAACTGAGCAGTCATTGAGGTTTTTGTGCAGGTGTTACTCTGTCCTCAGTCACTGTGTGATCGGGCACAGAAGTAAACAGCAGAATCTTCTGCTGTCAGACTCTTGATCTCGAGGTACTGTCTGCTGCTGGAGTCTTCTTCAGTTATGATAACACGACTTTGAAAAGAACTGCCATAGAGAGCAGAGTTTGTGCCCGTGCTCATCCTTCCAATCCATTCCAGAGCTCTCCCTGGTCTCTGTTGTATCCAGTGAATATTGTAGCTTGTCAAGCTATAACCAGAAATGATACATGACATCTTCACTCTCTCTCCAGGTCTCTTCACCTCAGAAGGAGACTGCTCCAGTTTGATCTCACTCCAAACTCCTGTAAGAATAAAAAGAAAGTGATTATCAGACTTGTCCATTCTGTGGTTTTAAAGAATAAATATTTCTTTTTACCTTGAAGACTAACTACAAGGACAAAAGTCCAGGATAATATATAGTCCATATTTTTCAGCACTTCACAATCGCAGTGTTTAAGATGTAACACAATAAAGGAAGGTTGGTGATGGTGTGTTTATAAGCAAGGGTACTTTGCATAGACCTGCAAATTTAACTTGGGAAAAGTTTGGTATTCAAAATCTAAATTATGAAGCTTTTCAGTCTTTTGGACAGCAGATAAGAACTTGCAATATTATAAATAGTCTACTTTTGCATGTCATTTGCCTGCCTTTTAATATAGACATAAAACATGTATAGGATGTCGGAACATACAAAAAAACAGCACTAATAAAAAATAAATAGAATAAATAAAAACAGATTTGTTTTCAAATTAACACTTTATTTGAATTGTTTATTGATTATTACGGAATTCATGATCAATCCTAAAAGGAACATCTCCTTCAAATAATTAACAACAAACAAAACAATTGAAGAAAAAAGTGAATAAACAAGTGATCGGTGATCCATTTTCCTAGTGGAACAAGCTGACTCAAATCCAGCCAGCGAAATCTCTCTACCAGAATAACAGAGACTTTATTTTTTTCCTTTAACTTCTTTTAATTTTTGCAGTATAATCGCTGCAAGGTTGTCCTTTTACCCGGCATAATTATTTATCACCATTTATTCTGCCACTCTTTAACTGACATCTAGTAATAACACAGTGTGCAGTCAAATTAAATAGGGATTTTAAATTTGCATTTTACTTGACTGAGAGTTCAGTGTGCTAAAAAATTGAGAGCCATAAAGTGCTAATAAGTAACATATACAGGGAGTGCAGAATTATTAGGCAAGTTGTAATTTTGAGGAATAATTTTATTATTGAACAACAACCATGTTCTCAATGAACCCAAAAAACTCATTAATATCAAAGCTGAATGTTTTTGGAAGTAG
>NW_005187722.1:128723-130182 GCF_000239375.1 Pundamilia nyererei
AAAAAAAAAAAAAAATCTGTCAACGTTTGATCTGATTTTGCCTGAATGATACTTGTAACACATGTATTTTTTTTTATCCTGCTATTTCACACCAGTCGAAATAACTTTAGAAAACAGATTGCTCATATTAACCAATGTGTTTTGGGGTTATACTTGCTGGGTAATGTTGAACACTCTATATCAAAATTGAATTAAAAATTGAATTAAGAATTAAATAAAAAAAAAACAATAGCAAATAAAGATAAAATCACAACATAATTCTTCTATGGAATCGCTGACACAATGAAAAGTAAGTAGTGCAGGATTTTGTACAGCTGCTTTGCTAACAACACTTATTGTGACTCTCAAACACAGTAATAAACAGTAGAGTCTTCAGTTTTCAGTCTGTCCATCTGCAGATGCACCTGCTGTTTGCTGTTGTCTCTCGAGATGGTAAACCTTCCTTGAACTGACTGACAGTTTCTTGTGTAAGTAACTTGGGTTTAAGCAACCATCTCAAGTCCTTTTCCAGCAGCCTGTGTGACCCAGGCCATATAGGAGCTACTGAATGTGAATCCAGAACCAGTACAGGTCAGTCTTTGAGACTCTCCAGGCCTTTTAATCACTGATTCAGATTCTGTCAGAGCCTGGCCATTAACTCCTGTCAAAGCAAAACAAAACAAACAAATAACCACTTACTCCAAGATTTTAAATATTTGATTTCAAATTGACACAAGGAAACTCTTCACCTGTCCAAACTATGATAGATAGAAGCAGCCCTGTTCTTCCATCCATCATATCAAGCTATCAAAATATGTGACCATTCCACTTTGTCATGCTCACTGCAGTCATGCTGTATAAATAGTTATAACACATCCAAGTTTTGCATTGACTTCCTTGACATGTAACATCATTTTTTTTAAGATTTACCCCTGGGGTCTCCAGTGAATAACCAGTCAGTATCCCTGGCTACCCATTACATACCGCATCCAAATTAAAATACTGCTGCTTACTTTTAAAATTATCAACAACACAACCTCGAGCTAGTGCTAGAGCACTAAGATCATCTACTCAGTTACTCCTGGTGCAGCCAAGATCTCGGCTGAAGTCTAGAGGTGACCGTGCGTTTGCCTTGGCTGCACCAGATTTATGGAATAACCTTCGTATTGCTATCCGCGTGGATGATTCTATCCAATCATTTAAATCACCGTTAAAAACCTATTTATTTAATCTTGCCTTTCCTGCTCGTTAATGCCTGTATCTGATCCCTAGACTTACTCTATTTTACCTTTTATACATATCTTTTATAGCTTTGTGCTTTTAACATATTTTACTTGATATGCATTTTATTCTATTTCTGTGTAATAGTGACACTGACCTGTTAGCATACTTGGTACTTTGTTATGGTTCTATATTTAAAATATTTATGTCTTATTTTCTGTCTTTTATGTGAAGCACTTTTGTATACATTTGGTTTTTA
>NW_005187722.1:143572-148724 GCF_000239375.1 Pundamilia nyererei
TAATCTAACCATAGACAAAGGGCATCTTTGTACATTTAAAAGAAGGTAAAGAAACATAGAATCATTTTTCCTGTAACACATATATATATATATATATATATATGTATATATACATTTAGTTTAGTGAAGATGTAGTATTTTTATCCCAATTCAAAGTGTTTTCTTTTTGAAAATGATGAAGCTTAAGACATTTACAGTACATATATGTGGCACAATTAACATTTAAAGGCTTTAAAACAAATAATTATAAAAAAGTGATCTTTTTTTGTATCATTTATTATTATTATCATACGATACTTGATCTGTTTAAAAGTGGCATTTAAAAACAACAATGGTCCAGAAGCTCCTCCTCTGCTGGTTTACAACTACTGACGCACTGCAGAGTTCTTGTTCAGGTCTATTGATGTTTTGTGTTACAGTGTGTGGCTCTCTGGCACAGTAATACACAGCTGTGTCTTCAGGCTGCACATTCTGTCCTGTTAAAGTAACTGTGTTGCTGGAAGAGTCTGTGGAAATACTGAACTTGGTTTTAAGTGAATCTTTGTAGTATGTTGTGTATCCAACACGCTCTTCTCCAATCCATTCCAGTCCTTTTCCTGCAGGCTGTCTGATCCAGTGAGTCCAATAGCTGCTCACAGAATAAGAGACCTGACAGGTGATGGTCAAACGTTGACCTGGCCGCACAGTCAAAGAGGCTGGCTGTGTCAGCTGTTCACACTTCACACCTGTTGAAAAAAGAAATGGTTTGTGAACATTTATCAAAAAAAACCAAACAAACAAAAAAGCCTGCTGACTGTGACAAATCTAGAGGCACTCACATCCAGCTGCTAAGAGCAGTAACAGAGCTAGAGAAAACATTGTTTTTGCTAAAAGCAATTTGAAGTGAAGTCTGTTCTACAAGTCAAGTTTTTATATCTGAATCACAGGAAGACAAAGAGTTTGCATAGAATCGTTTACATGAATCATCATTGGAAACTGATCTAACTGGAGCCAGTCATATTATGCAAAGTAATAAAAAATATGCTTCATAGACTATACAAACTGTAATTGTAACAGCAGTAAAACAAGTCACCAGTGGTAACACTGCATTTCATTTCAGCATTTAATTAACCAAAATGAACCAAAGTGCTGATTATACTGTTTGAAGAGAATTCACTAGAAATAATGAAAAACATATTCAATAAATTGTCATTGCATAACCATGATTACAACAAATGGAAACTAAGAGGCCCTCTGTCAGAATTACTCCTTACCCTTAAAGCATGGTTATAGTATATTTTGGCATGATAAAACCCACTTTCTACTTTTAATACATTCCGTAGAAAAAGTATTTATTTTAACAACATTAGCAGTAATTAATTAATCTCTTTTTATTTCAGCTACCAGTGTTTCAGAGTTGGAGAAAAATGCTTATGATGAAATTGAGCTGTCTGACACATTTATTCTGTTATTTATTTTTGGCTGAAGCCTCTATTTTGGCACCACTGCTGCTCGTGGAAGAAGTAGTTCTTTAATTCATTCAGTACAGAGATGATATTGTTGTCTCTTTACTGTCATCATTTTTTAGCTCTATAATCTATAATCAAATTTTCATTAACTTATATATTGAAAAGAATTGAGATAACTAATATTATTTGTGTCCTAACAGTGAGTTAAGTAGGAGTTTTGTAACCATATCAATCAATGTATCGAGTGTCGAGCGCAAAAATAAACAGGACGATCTTGTTGTGGATCGTTGATTTTACTGGTTCCACCACCTTGGTTTCAAAAAATGCCATTGAGGGCTGTATTTTAGCTCAAATCATGATCTTTTCCACAGAGATTTAATAGTTTTATGTGTCTTAACATGATCACTGAAAGCCAAAACCCAATCTCCTGCTGCCCTTCCACTCACATAAAAGAAAATGTTTAAAAACCAAGTCTTTATATTATAGTAGTTTGAAGGCTCCTCCTTTGTTGGATTACTGAAGCACTGAAGAGTGTTTTGTTCAGGTCTGCTGATGCTTTGTGTTATTGTGACTCTCTGGCACAGTAATACACAGCTGTGTCTTCAACCTGCACATTCTGTCCAGTTAAAGTAAGTGTGTTGCTGGAAGATTCTGTGGAAATGCTGAACTTGGTTTTGAGTGAATCTTTGTATTCTGATGTGCATCCATCGCATGCTCTTCCAGTCCACTCCAGCCCTTTTCCTGCAGGCTGTCTCACCATGTGAGTCCAATAGCTGCTCATAGAATAAGAGACCTGACAGGTGATTGTTTAGACGTTGACCTGGCCGCACAGTCAAAGAGGCTGGCTGTTTCAGCTGCTCACACTTCACACCTGTTGGAAAACAAAATATTTTGTGAACATTTAGCAAATTACAAGATAAAAAACATAAAATAAAATACAAAAATAAAACAGCTGATTCTGACAGATTTACACTCACATTCAGCTGCTAAGAGAATTAACAAAGCTAAAGAAAACATTATTTTTGATTAAAGTGGCATTCATGCACTCTACTGTGTGGTGTGCAGTCAAGTTTTTATAGATGAGTAACAGATGAAGTCAAAGAGTTTGCATAGAGTCAGTCACGTGAAGCATCACTGTAAACATGCTTGGAAAATGCACAAAGCATATTTTTTTGATTGATCGTTGAATTGTAATAGCAATAAAAACAAGTTACTGATTGTTACACTGCTTTTAATTTAAGTATAAGTGGAAAACAAACATAGATACGTTTTCATACCTTAGAAAGAAAAGATCGAAAAATAAAGACCCCCTGCACAGAACTGTGCAATAATTGATCCATTTTCTTATAATTATTATCATATTTCACCGATTTATTTGTTGCCTCCTAAAGTTCTTTTAATTTTTAAAAACTCTTAAGTACCGGATGGGTATCATTTAGGTTTTATCCAATACCAGTACCAAACCGGTACTTTTGAAATGGTGCCGGTGCTTAAAGAATGAAGAACACAAACTTTGTCCAAAAACCTCTCATGTTCAGCTGTTTTTTTGTAAAAAGATAACAATGTTAGCCTTTTCTGCAGCTATAGGGGATTTATGGTATCACGCTTGGCTGGAAGCAGTGCTTAAACAATGGGTGAAAAAAATACAAACTGTATCCAAAAACCTCTCATGTTTAGCTGTTTCCCACTTTTTCTGTGGTCATTTTAGCCTTTTTGGCCAGGGTGAAGGGAGTATCTGCCATCAAACAAGAAGACAGCCGCATGTAGCTATGACGGTGTTTGCTAGTTAACCTACTGAACATAAATTACACGAACAACATTAAGCTACTGACCCAGAGAAGAACGGCTGCTGCTGCATCATCATCCGTCATCATTTCTGCTACACTGGCAGGGCTAGGGGCCAGGACTCTATTCTTCGGGTTTTTGGGTGATGTTGCATAACAGGCAACCCACGCGCAGTAGATGTGCTCGGTGTGAGATCTCGCAGCAAGCTATCAAATACGGTGTATTTCTCGGCTTTAAAAAAAACCAAAACGCTATGCGTCGCCAGGTGTTTCATCGGATCCGAGGTGTTACCTCCTTTGCACAGTATCACAGTATCAGCTTAAAGCGCTTGTTGCAGGCTGCTGAGTTTGCATCTTTTGCTGTGAAGTACAGCTAGACTTTTGACTGCTTCGCCTTGGGCATTTTAATCTGTAGCTCTGCTCTAAAAGAACGTACGTACCTGGCCCCGCCTACTACGCTTGCAAATGTAAAATGATTGGCTAGAATCCAAAGTGTGTGACATCTCAGGAAAAAAAAGCACCGAAATAAAGCACCGAAATGTGCGCTGCTTTTCGGTCTGGTTACTACCGGTATCCGGTGCCATCATGGCACCCATCCCTACTCTTAAGTCTAATCTGGAGTGGTTTGCTGCTTAAAGAAAGGACCAAATGACCAAAAAATCTGTTTAAAAAAATACAAATTTTAGTTGGGAATCAAATTTCTATTGATGTATCTAATGAAAAAGGGAAGAGTAAGAAGAGAAGAGAAGAGTTGCGACATAATCTTGACAATATTACTGGCCTAACAGTGAGGAAGGTAGGATTTTGTACAGCTGTTGAACAGTTTCAGTAACTGTAGCTTTCGAGCACAATAATAAACAGCAGAATCTTCAGTTTTCAGACTCATCTGCAGATAAAGCTGCTGCTTGTTGTTGTCTCTGGAGATGGTAAACCGACCTTGGACTGACTGAGAATAGTAAGTGCTTCCACCATCATATCTAATAATGGCAACCCGTTGGTGAAATGCTGTAATAATTTGTTGATGTCGTTTGTACATGTTTAGATAGTGACATACTTCTCAGTAATCTCTACTGTAAGTGATAATGACACTGTATGCTTTATTGATTTTTAAAAGAGTATATGTTATTCTTTTTTAATGTGTGTCTTTTAATGGGTTGTAAGGGCATGCCAAAACTATCTCTGTTTTTTAGGAAAAAAGCCCTGAGTCAACCAAACATTCCCTGGTGTTGGGAAATAGAGGAAGTAGTTTTTGTATGGCATTTCTATTGCTGTCTCTCACTGTGTTGTGTCGGGCACAGTAATAAACTGCTGTGTCCTCAGTCTTCAAGCTGTTCATCTGTAGGTAGAGTTTACTGCTGGAATCATCTCTGGAGATGGTGAATCTACCCTGGACTGACTGGGAATAAGACGCAGAATAACTATAACTTGAAGTGCGTATAATAGCAATCCATTCCGGTCCTTTTCCAGGAGCCTGTCTGATCCAGTGCATCCAGTAGTTGCTGAATGTGAATCCAGATGCTGCACATGTCAGTCTATGTGAATTACCAGGGTTTTTGACCACTGGTTCAGACTGTGTCAGAGTCTGGCCATCAACACCTGTCCAAATGAAAAAGAAATGTATTAAAGAGAGAGAGAGAGAGAGAGAGAGAGAGAGAGAGATACATATACACCATATACATATACAATTTTCACCTGCCCAGCAGACAGTTAAAATCAGCAGCCCTGCCCTATAAGCCATTGTGTGATCTGAGTGTTAAATGTTCCCTTCAACCCTCAGTTAAGTAGAAGTTGAGTTGTTGCATTTGAATTTTTGACTCCTCCTCACAGACAGGAATGAACTGCTTCTGACAAGATTTGTGTTGCACTTTGTATTATAGCTGCGTAATAATGGGGAAAGTAGGGTAACAAGGCAAGGTTCAA
>NW_005187722.1:149603-151539 GCF_000239375.1 Pundamilia nyererei
ACCTTGTTTATTTATTTGTTGCATTCTGAAGTTAAGACCTAAAAAGATATTTTAAGTTTTTGTGTTTTTAATGTATATTTTTACAAGTGATTTTCTTTTTCTCATCGACTGCCTCTTCCTCTAACAATCATCTATGTCAAAACATAATAAGTGGCCTGGGGGCTCCTCCTCTGGTGAGTTTAAGTATTGAGGCTCTCACTGGTTTTTGTACAGAGCTGCTGATTGTGTGTGTTAATGTGGGAGTCTGGCACAGTAATACACAGCTGTGTCTTCAGGCTGCATATTCTGTCCACTTAATGTCACTCTGTTGTTGGAGGAATCTGTGGAAATGCTGAACTTGCTTTTAAGTGAATCTTTGTAGTATGTTGTAGATCCAGCTGCTGCCATCCCAATCCACTCCAGTCCTTTCCCTGCAGGCTGTCTGATCCAAGCTGTGTAGTAGCCAGAAACAGAATAAGAGACCTGACAGGTGATGGTCAGAGGTTGACCTGGCTGCACAGTCTCTGAGGCTGGCTGTGTCAGCTGTTCACACTTCACACCTGTTAAACAAAAAAAAAAAAAAGATTTGTGACAAATTGTTTATATTACAAAACAAATACTGTGAATGTTAAAGACACTCACGTGAAGTGGCTAAGAGCAATAACAGAGCTACAGAAAACATGTTTTTTGATGAACGTGTCATGATATGAACTCCACAACACAGTCTGATGTCAAGCTTTTATACCTGCATAACAGAAGAAGTAAATTTGCATACAAATGCATAAAGCATTCATTAGGGTCTAACTGAAGCCTGCTGAAAAAACTGCCTATACAAACAACATGAAACCATGCAAGGAAAATTATTATATTAGATTCTAATTTCATTACTCACTCAGATGTAAGACATACATTATGAAAGGTGACTTCGTTTTACTGTTGTTACTTTGCAATGTATTTTAAGTTCAAGCAATGAGATGAAAAGGGACTATGAGAGTTATTTCAGTTAATCTTATATTAGACTGCTGTTACACACACACTCTCAGATACCTGCTGTACTCTACCTAAGTGCTTCTCAAATAAATATAAAATTGTGACTCAATTGGTATCATCTAAATACTGTAAATTATTAAGTTAATAGTAAATAGTAATATGTAAGATTGCCTGTAAGAACAGTTATAACAAGTGTATTTTTGTGGAAGGCAAAGTAAGAATGTTCTAAGTATGTGCCGGATGTTTGAATCACCCTTTAAAAGAGTCCATGATCAGAGTCACTGTGTTCAGTCCAGCCTCTGTGACCCTCGAGCTCAGTAACAAATAGAATCTTCATTTTTCAAACTGCTTATCTCCAGATTCACATGCTTTTTTGCTGTTGTCTCTGGAGATGTTTAGACAGGCTTGAGCTGACTGAAAATTCTCACATATCCTGAGATACAGCTCCACTTTTTTTATAGTGTCTCTCACTGAAATAAACATACAACAGAACATAACAGACTGATAAAATATATGTGGTGGGGTGTGGGCTGTCAGTCAGCTGCAGAGGCAGTGGTTTCAGGGGGCAGGGTCAGTGGGAGGCTGGCGGCATTCATCTAATCATGCGTTGAGTAGCACGCTGGAACCTGGAGATGCGAGCTGAATGTGGAACTGTACAAAAAATAAAGAATAAACTCCAAGAAGTCATATGTTGCCACAAATTAAATGAGAAATGGCTCTGATGTGTTTATAAGCAGGCAAAACGTGCATAGACGTCCCTCTACAGGAGGAATTTGTTATTCAAAAACTCAGTTACACAACTTATAACCATTTTGGAAAGCAGATAAAATCATATAAGATTATGAACTGTGTGTCTAGTGTTAATCTGTACATAAGACATAAACAGTATTTGTAAATCTTAAAAGAATAGTGTTGCCATTTGCTTTCTCTCACAACTTATTCTGCTGAATACCGGATATGTGTGGAT
>NW_005187722.1:152669-180977 GCF_000239375.1 Pundamilia nyererei
ACCATTTATCCAGAAGAGTGCAGTCCTGGAGAAAGCTAAGATACTGTCAATATAGAACCTCTGGTGAAGAACACACAACCAGTCCTAAAATCTCTAATATCCAAATTTCATTTTCATAACAATACTGAGAGTTGTATTAATGAATGGTGTTTGTATAGGATCTAGGAAATGTTTTTTTTTATGTATATATTTATTCTTATCTTACACGAAAGGAGTAAATAATCTCTTTTTAACCAGTTGCTGTTATAACAGAAGAATCTGAGCTCAGACAGGTGGCATCCAATGAGTGTCCATACTGCAAATATTTAGTCTAGCCTGATGAGACAGATACTAAACACACTAGTGGAAGCAAAAATCATTGTTATCTCCATGGATCACTGATCTGATTATTCAGAAACACAAACATTACTCAAATATATCCACCTAAAGGTCTTATCAATATGCAACTATCCAGCATAACAGCTACAGGGAAAATGGTTAAAGTTGAACTGAATTGATCTCTCTTTCCTTTTCATCTGACTTTATCAGACAATCATATTTGAGTATTATACTAAAGAGTGAAAATAATACTACAGTCATATTCATATTGAGCTATTGATGCTATTAACCTAAAAAATATTTTTTAAATGTGTTTATTTAGTTTTCTTTTTCGTTTTTCTCTCCAAATTCTTTACAACTAAAATTGTGCAAAATGTGGTGCCCACCTAAAGAAAACCAGTGATGAAGCAAACAGATTTAGAGACTGCTGTCAGTACAGTTGTCCTGCTTTCAAGTCAATTCATTTTAACAATTTTGTTAGAGTTTTGAAACTGTTGGTTGAGATTCTGTCTGACATTGAACACATGCAAACGTAACAGGACAGACCAGATCATGTTAAATAAACATCAAAGAAAGCTTCACCTGCCAAAAAGAGACTTGAAGACATTGTTGTCCTGTCTTACAGTCTATCGTGTTAAAAAAAATCATTGTTATCTCCATGGATCACTTATCTGATTATTCTGTGTTTATTCAGAAACACACACGTTACTAAAATAAATCCACTTAAAGGTCTTTACAATATCCAACTGTCCAGCATAACACCTACAGAGAAAATGATTAAAGCTGAACTAACCTGATCTCTCTTGCTCTTTCTTCTGACTTCATCAGATAATCATATCTGATTATTATATTAAAGAGTGAAAATAATACTAGTCATATTCATCTTAAGCTATTGATGCTATTAACCAGCATGACTGCCCTGCTTTTAACTCCTTTTGTCATTTTGTCCTTTTTAACAACTTTATTAGGGTTTTGAAACTGTTTCTAACAAATGAGAAACTCGTGTGGTCTGCATTTGGGTCCTCATAAAAACACATAGTCTTCCACTGCAGTGACAATTGGTCTTTTTAAATAGCTTCTATTCAGGTGAAGCTGTTGGAGGTTAGGTCCTTTATGAAGAAAATTACTTTATTTTAAAATGCTGTCAATCTCAAAGCTGTCATTTTTCTAGTCCAATCATCTTCTTTTCTTCCTTCTTTGAGCAAATCAGCCTCTGCTTAATGTGGTTTAAATCTCAGTGCTCTCGCCATTCTCCCTTTTAGACTCTCATTCATGCAACCCATCTCCTCCTCATCCCCACATCACAGGCTAGAAATAAACAAGACGAACTGCTATCTTTAAATGAGAAAAAACAAAGGTAGAAAAATCTACCTGTATTGAAATGTTAAACATTGGTTAAAATTGCAGTAATCTGCTGCACTACTCAAAGAAGCTGAAATGCAGGATAGTGACACTGAAATCGTTAAATGTTCCCAGTGGTGAAAGTAAATAGAGGAAGTAGTTTTTGTATGGCATTTCTATTGCTGTCTCGCACTGTGCTTCGTCGGGCACAGTAATAAACTGCTGTGTCCTCAGTTTTCAAGCTGTTCATCTGTAGATAGATTTTACTGCTGGAGTCATCTCTGGAAATGATGAATCTACCCTGGACTGACTGGGAGTATCTGATAGGAGAACTATAAGTGCCGATATAAGCAATCCACTCCAGTGCTCTTCCAGGAGCCTGTCTAACCCAGGCCATAGCGTAGCTGCCGAGTGTGAATCCAGAGACTGTGCAGGTCAATCTGTGGGAATCTCCAGGCCTTTTAGTAACTGGTTCAGATTCTGTCAGAGTCTGACCATTGACACCTGGTTTTCAAAAATTATGTAAATTAATTTGTGTCACAAAAAATATTATATATGCATATTGAAGTTGAAAAGAGAATCTTCACCTGCCCAGTAGAGAGTAAAGAGAAGCAGTCCTGTCCTGTAGTCCATCGTGTTGAATTGCTTGATTGCTTCTGTTCTCCCTGCAGTCAGTTAAGTAGACTTGATGAGTTTTTAAATTTTGCATTGGCTCCTCCTCATAGGAAGGTGATAACTGTACAGTATCACAGATACTCTGAATATGTAGTTTGTGTATAATTTAAATATCAAAGCCAGATCAGTTATGAAAATTATTAATTGTATTTCTTTTACATAAGTTATTCCTTGTAAAGTTTTGTCTTTTTTGTTTACTTTTTTGTTTATAATTTTTGTTTGTTGCTGTGTGAGGCAGGCACAATTGGACCCAAAAGTACAGGACTCACAGGCAAAACTAAACTTAAAGGCAGCTTTATTGCAAATTCACAGATAACAAAACTAAAACTGGGAAGACACTAGGCAGGCAGAATACACAGAACTGAGGGATGAGGGAGAGTCAGATAATATAAACACAGAAGGGTTAATTAGGGAACAGGCCACAGGTGAAAACACAGCTAACATAAATCTGACTAATGAGACAGGCGAAGCCAAATTGAACACAAAGCACAAGAGGCAAAATAAGACACACGGATACACAGGGCACACAACTTGATGTGGGAAGAGTGTAACAAACATAACAAGCAAATAGATATGGCAGAGTGGAACGACAGAGAGAGCCAGGGAGGTAGAGACATGAAAGTGAGATAGCTAAAGAGTGAGGGACAAGAGAGAGACAGAGGCAGAGAGAGAGCGAGAGGGCAAAAGACAGAGAGAGCGAGACCAAGCTTGACATTCATAAACAGACATGATAGACCTCACAGAGACCCGACTGGGGAAACAGACAAACTAGCATTCAAGATTCAAGGATTCAAAGTGTTTATTGTCATGTGTGCAAAGAAAAAGCATGTCTCTCTGCTTTGCACACGCAGATGCTGGTTAATATGTACAAATAGATTAAATAAAAATAGCATGAATAAATAAATGGAGACAAAACATTGAAGTATTAAATAGATTTATGTGCAAAAGAGCTAAAACATGGAGACAAGGCTGACTTTACAGGGAGACACCAATAACTAACACAGGAAACTAGACACAAGAGGACGGGGAACACACAGGGAGGAATTAGTCTGACACAATGTAAAACAGAACAAGATTAAATATACTGAGGTAATGACAGCAACAAACAATATAAACGTAAACTGACTGTAAAATTCATAATGAACAAAACCAGAAAATCCACTAACTCAAAACACTGGATCAAAACCAAAAACCACGACAGTTGTACTGTTTTCCTACCCTGTCTGTTTTCATATGTGTTTCTCTGTGTTGCCTGGATTTGTCGCATTGTGTTATAAACTGTTATATTTTGGGCTGGACTTTTTTTCAGCCAAAATAAAAGGCTCGCCTTTTTTGACTTAGGGTTAGCGTCCTGCATTTTGTGTCCTCACTTTAAATACTCTACAATATGACACCCTGTCTGTTAACCTAATAAGAGTGTCTTTGGACTAAGAGGGGAAGCCAAAAGGGAGTTCACAGAGAACATCCAAACTCTCACACCAGAAAGATTCAGCCAGCTGCTGGATTCAAATTTAAATGGAGTAGCTGTGCTTCATGTCACATTATCTAATAATAAAGTGATGCAGCCTAAGAAACGATGTTCACCTCAAATGTGTCATACAAACTTGTCTCCTTCCATTCAAGTTTTTTATGCATTTCTTAATATTCCTTGCTTTCTTGTTTGTTGTATAATCATGTACAGCGCAGTACAGTCTTCCAGATTATCCTCTTTTGTATTATAGTTTGGACGGTTTCATCAGCTTTGTCTTTAACCTGTTCCCTGCTTTTTTGATTATTCGCTGCACTGATAGTCTGTTCATGATTGTTACCTGTCTTTAGCTTAAATATTTGGATTGTGGGTTATACTCTTCTGCATGAAGCTTGTGCACAAGTTCAATAAGGAAGATCTGTTATCACTCACCAGCCTTACATGACTACTGCTTTCCCATGCTGTCTAGTCCAATCACCTTCTCAGAGACAATCAGCCTCAATCTTCGCATGGTTTAAATCTGTGCTCTCCATCATTCTCCATTTCAGATTCTCTTGTAAATCTTGTTCAAGTCTTCCAAGTCATGACTGAAATAGCGTTATGTGTTAAGGTCCTTATAATAAAGACATTTCTTAGTATGTGAATTAATGTTTTGATGGGCTGCATTATGGCACAAGCTTGATATTTTTCAGAACAAACAGTGTTATGTGTCTAGTCATTAAGTAAAAGTGAAAAGTTGCTGCTGGCAGGTAGCTCCATGCCCTCCTGGGTTTTAATTGCACCTTAGAACACACATGCATCAACACTACAATGAGCGGGTGGAGGGAGGTTTGGGGTCTTCTCTCACCCCCATTCTCTGCGACCTGCTGGAGCGGGGGGGCTAGGAGGAGTTGGCCGTCCGACTGCGGTCTGGAGTGTGGGGCCTCCCTGCTGCTGCGGAGTCGGGGTGGTCTGCCTCTCCCCACCGCAGGGAAAAGGGTAACACCACCTGAGTGAGCCCTCATCTGGGACTCTCCTCAGCTCTTACTGGGACAGTGGCGCGGCTGCCCCTCTGTTGGTCTTCTTTGGTCTCTTGTGTTCTGGGGACCTCTGGATGTCTGGAGTTTTGATCTCCTCCATACCTGCTTCATACCCTGGAGGACGGGGCTGTGGCTCCCCACACTCCCTAGCAGATCGTTACATGGAGAAACCTTTGGAATGCAAGCATGCTGATCCACACAGGTATGCACACAGGTGTACACACGGGTATTCACAGACACGGACTACAGCTTTCTTGGCTGCTGCCTCAAAGCACATTGTGCGCTGTCTATCTTGCGTGCTGCACAACATCGTTTATTATTTAGTATCTACTGATATCTACTGCTAGCTAGTTTATTGTGATGGTGCCGTTTTTTTTATTATGTTGCTCTTTGTTGTTTGCTTTCTCTTCTGTTTTTTTCTCCATACAGGTGACCCAGGTGTTTTGTTTTTTTGTTTGTTTGTTTTTTTCTTTCTTCCCCCCCTTCTCACCGTCTCTTCTCCCCTTTGGTTTTCTTTCTCTCCCTCTCTTTCTTTCATTCTTTCTCCCTGTCCTATCCCCCAGTCATGTCTGTCCCGTTTGTAGGAACTGAAAATAAAATAAATTCATAATTATAATAAAGGTCAATCAAATGGACCAATATGGCAAGGCCATGATGATCCACTTGGTAAAATAAATCCGCTTGGCATCTTTCTTGGCCTTAAGACAACAATTCTGATGGCTAAAGATCCAAACGGGACACAAAAAAAAAAAAAAAAAAAAGTGAAAAGCTGTTACCACACAGGCATCCACCTGAAAGAGAACAATTATTAAGCGGGAGCCAATATTATTATTTTTAATAATAATAATAATCATCATCACCATCATCATCATATCAGAGTTTCCCTCTTTAACCTTTAACGGAAATACTGAATTTGTTTCTGAGTGAATCTTTGTAGTATGTTGTGTGTCCAACACGCTCTTCTCCAATCCATTACAGTCATTTTCCTGCAGGCTGTCTGACCCAGTGAGTCCAATAGCTGCTCACAGCTAGACCTGACAGGTGATGGTCAGAGGTTGACCTGGCTGCACAGTCAAAGAGGCTGGCTGTGTCAGCTGTTCACACTTCACACCTGTTGTAAAAGGAAATATTTATTGTTTGAACATTTATATAATTATATAACAAACAAAAGACAAACAAAGAAACAAAAAAATATTCTTACTTCCAGCTGCTAAGAGCAATAACAGAGCTAATGAAAACATTTTTTGATACATGTTCTTTCACATAAACTCTCCTCTGCAGTCTGTCAAGTTTTTATAGCTGAATGATACAAGAAGACAACGAGTTTGCATGGAATCAAATACATAATTCATAACTGGAAACTTTAACTCTAACTACAGCGAACCAAGCATAAAAAATACTTTAACTTGATTGATCATACAATTGTAATAGCAGTAAAAGAAGTTACTGATTTTAACACCAACGATTTAATTTTAGCATTAACAAAGTTTAAAGAAAAGGTATCAGAGGATATCCTCAGCATTCATTTGTTGTGTTTGCTTATAAAGAATTAATCAGAAATAAGAAAAAAAAATTCAATAAAATGACATTGCAATAACCATAATAAGAACAAATGGAGACCTTCTTCCAGGATTACTGCTTACCTTTAAAGAACGTTTTCAACATATTTTGGCATGTTAAAACCCACTTTCTACTTCCAACAACACATTCTTTAGACAAAGCTTCAAAATGATTTTTAAATTTTTTTTATTTATTTTACCATTGTTAAGAGTATTAATTAATTCATCTAGATATTATCATACTTCTCTACTTATTTATTGCAACCTAAAATTGTGGCTTAAAGAGGATCATTTAATTTTTATAAAATGTCAAGTCTGCCTGGACTGATTGGCAAGTTTGGATAAAATAAAGCAGGATAAAACATCTGCTGGGACAAGAGACAAAATGACAAAAATGCAAACAAACTTCGCTGACAGCTGTAGCTCAGTTTATGTGGTATTTTGTCA
Organism: Pundamilia nyererei; assembly: GCF_000239375.1. NCBI lineage: Eukaryota > Metazoa > Chordata > Actinopteri > Cichliformes > Cichlidae > Pundamilia > Pundamilia nyererei. The sequence continues at coordinate 159,497 of NW_005187722.1, forward strand.
TTCAAACTGGCTAATTTCATTTGATTGTTTTGGTGTCCTTGGATTCTGCGCAAAGCAAATGTTCTTTAAAATACAGTTTTTTCATTGATATTCATAATTGTATCATCATTGTCAGAATATTTAGCATTAACATTACCCAGTAATTATTGTTTGCAAAAAATAAAAATGCAACATCATCACAGCAAAACAATGAACAATGATGGAGGACTTTGTGATTTTTTGTTGTTAATTACAGTTAAAGATGAAACCTATCTCATCTTGCCTTTCTGGTCCAAGCTGTGTAGTAGTCACCAACAGAATAAGAGGCCTGATAGATGATAGTCAAGCGATCATGTGGCTGCACAGTCACAGAGGCTGGATGTGTCAGCTGTTCACACTTAATCACATATTTCCAACTGCCAACAGCAGTAAAAGATCCAAAAACATGGTTTTCGTACGTGCTGTGAACTCCACAGATTTTATAAGCTGTATAATAACAGAGGCCAGTGCGTTTGCACAAAGTCAAACATATGAAAAATCATTGTTTTTAATTGGCGCCAATCATTGAGGCTGAGTGGAACATGTACATATGATATTTTGATTTTATAACTCATTCATATACAACAAGTCAATGAAATCAATGAAACAACAATTAAACAACAATCCAGAAACTGAACAGGTTAGTGTTCACGTTTCTCTGGGATAACTGGGCTGGCATTTTCTGCTTTATATAAGTTACACATTTAACAGGTTACTGTTAGTTAATTAAGGATTTATATCAGTCTACAAAAGTATTTGGGTCCCGTTAACAGATGCAAAAATAGAAAATATAGGCAAATAAAATAAGGAATACATCTTAATCGAACAGAGAGGATCATCCACACACCTTCCAATAATACATCAGTTAATCATTTTACTTCTCAAAATTATCCTGTCTTTTTTCAGGCTATTGCTTAAATTTAACTGTCCCTTTTACCTTGTCAATTTAGCATTAATTGCATAATTAATACAATCTCATTTTCTTACAGTAAAAGGATATATGTAGAGAGGGTTTTTTTTCAATTTGTTAATTTATTATTTTATTTATTTATTTACTGCATATGAAGGGAAACTTCAAAGTCATTTAAGTCACATGGCTATTTAAGTGTTTTTGTACAGCTGTTCTTCTGTTTTCTGTCACTGTGCTTTCTCGGGCACAGAAGTAAACAGCAGAATCTTCAGCTGTCAGACTTGTGATCTCAAGATACTGTCTGCTGCTGGAGTCTTCTTCAGTGATGATGAAACGACTTTGAAAAGAACTGGCATAGCCAGGAGAATTATTGCCAGTGCTCATATACCCAATCCACTCCAGAGCTCTGCCCGGCCTCTGTTGTATCCAGTGTATATTGTAGCTTGTCAGTCTATAACCAGAAAGGGTGCATAACATCTTCACTCTCTCTCCAGGTCGTTTCACCTCAGAGGCAGACTGCTCCAGTTTGATCTCACTCCAAACTCCTGTAAGTAAATATCAAAAAACAAACAAACAAACAAACAAAAAGAGAAAGTTTGCTTGTTGTGAATCAGACTTGTCTTCATATTATAAAGAATAAATATTTTTCCTACCTTGGAGAAAATAAATGAATAATAAACTCCAAAGAATCATATATTCCATAATTTAGAACACTTGATTATTTGTATGGTTAAAAAATGTCCTGCAGATGTTCTGTAACAAACTAAATGAGAGTTGGTTGCAACATGTAGATAAAGAAGCTAGACTTTGCATAGACCTCCCTCTACAGGAGCCATTTGTTATTCAAAGAAACTCAGTTACCCAATGGCATACAATGTTGTGAACACTCTCTTTTAGCTTTGTTTAATAATCTTCACATAAGACATAAACAGTATTTCTAGTCTCATTCCCACTTTTTTTACTGAGTAAGTGTTCTCTCTGGGATTTACTTCACATTATCTTCTGAAACAATCCTTTTAAAAGAAGTAATACTGTTGTAAAAAATCCGCCTACTTGATTTTTTTTTCTTTTTCAGACCATGTCCTTTAAGCCCTAAAGATGGCTTTGTGGAAAAACTTAGCACATCAAAAGTATCTGAAATACTCACACAAACAATCTAACATCAACAACCATGCATGTTCAATCATCATCTATCGTCCCTATTCTAATGCTTAGTTTAAACTGCAGTAGTTGGTTCTATGTTCTCACACTGGTACATATAGTTTCATACACTTACTAAAGTTTAAAAAGAATTTTCACATTGTCACATGTCTGACTTTTTCCCCTACATTATGTCTGCATTTTTACAGAGCAGGTTTTGACCGTTCACTTTTCCCAAGTGGGAACTGTCCCAAATCGATTGGTACATAAAGTTTTTTTTAGTTTTTATAGTTGTTTCATGTTTAATTATTAAAAATAATTGTTCAAGAGCTCTTCACCACGAATCTCAGGATCTGTATGTTTTATCCATTGTTTAACAAATACTATTTCTTCTTTGATGATGTGTTGGAAGAGAACATTTAAAAATAAAATGTCTTATTATGGGAAAGAATCCTTCAATTTACGAAATATTCCCTGGTGAGGATGAATAGAGGAAGTATGTTTTTATTGCTCTCTCTCACTGTGTCTCTTATGTGCAGTATTTCTAAAAAAATGTTTGTGGAGTTGTTGATTTATTTTCCTCAATATTTTTGTATTGTGTAACTGTTCTCAGTGGGATTTACTCTTTATTTAACCTTTTAATCTCAAACCAGTTCTTGCAAACCAAGTAATAGTGATATATTTTATTTCGAAAAGAAAAATGTAGCTTATTTTATTTAGATTCATGTTTTTGATTTTGTTACTCATGAGGTGATGGCTTCTCCTCAGCCTGCAGATTATTGTTTAATATTTAAACAGCACACTTCTGATGAAATGCTGTAATAATTTATTGATTGATTGCTTATAAGTGTTTATCAGTAATCTATACTGTATGTTGTAATGACAGTGTATGTTTTATTTATTTTTAAAAGCATATATGTTATTCTTTTTTAATGTGTTGGAAATTGTGTTTATATTGTCTTTTAATGGGCATGCCAAACTCTCCCTGTTTTGGTGATGAAACTAGTGTGAGTTTAATGCGAGCTTCTCTAAACTGGTCAACATATCTGGTTTAATTTGTTCACTGACTTTTCCTAACTTAACGATACAACAAAATTATTGTTGTATATTTGGATCCTAAATTCAAACAAGGTGACACTGGGCAAGACACATTGTATTACTAATTTATTATGAAATTTTTACAATGAATGTTTAAAATGTAGGAAAAAGGCCCGAGTTTACCAAATATTCCCTGCTGATCGTAAAAAGAGGAACATATATTTGTATGGCATTTCTATTGCTGTCTCTCACTGTGTCTCTCTCGGGCACAGTAATAAACTGCTGTGTCCTCAGTCTTCAAGCTGTTCATCTGTAGGTAGAGTTTACTGCTGGAATCATCTCTGGACATGGTGAATCTACCCTGGACTGACTGGGAATAATACGTAGAATACCTAAAACTTGAAGTCTCTATGAAAGCAATCCACTCCGGTCCTTTTCCAGTAGCCTGTCTGACCCAAACCATACAGGAGCTTCTGAATGTGAATTCAGAGGCTGTGCAGGTCAATCTGTGAGATTCTCCAGGTCTTTTAATTAGGTCTGGTTCAGATTGTGTCAGAGTCTGACCATCAACACCTGGTAAAATATTTTTAAAAAAATCACCTAAATTGTGTCACAAACAGAAACAATGCATATAAATACTGAGATCAGTGAAAATCTTCACCTGCCCAGCAGAGAGCTAGAAGCAGCAGTCCTGTCCTGTAGTCCAACATGTTGTTTTTTGTTCTCTACCATCCTCTGTGCTCATTTAAAAAGAGAGAAATGTCTAAGTTTTGCATAGACTCCTCCTAACAGGAAAAACTGACAACAACGAACTCACTTTGCTTTCGCTTGGTGAGAACCTAAAATTGTTACACTGCATTTAACAAAATTGTTTGTTTCTGCAGTGCAGTAAAGCAAACGTCATCTTACTTTGTTTTGTAGTAAATTTGCTCTCATAGGTAAGATGGAGTTGGGACCTTTCTTTGTTAGCTAAAATCATGCCATCATACGGCCTTAACAGTAAACAAAAATATTTTGAATCGTACAAAATGATTCTTTTTTTCCCGCTGCTTAGTTCAGCTGGACAAAGCAAATGGTTGATGAGTCTGGTTCTGTCTGTAAGTCTCGTTTTCTTAAAATGGAGTTCTTCCTCCTTACCTGTAACAAGTGGTTACTCAGAGAGAATAAAAGAGTCTCTCACTCTTTCCTTACATTATTTACCTTAAATTAAAGGGCACCTTAAAATGACTGCTTCATTGAACCGGCTCTGCACAAACTGGTAATTGGCCTTTAAAAAACAAAAACCTGAGCTGACATGACATGAGACCGGCATTCAGCACCATTTAGTGAAGACACTCAAAACATTTATTTGACTTCCTTGAAATAATATTTATGTATGTTTTGTCTCTGTGTTTATCAATTGTTTGTAACTTTGAGATGTGCTGTTGATTTTTTTTTTTTCCTGTAGGTAGGTCATGCCACTGCGATAACCACACTGACATGTTGCTTTCAACTGCAAACAGCAAGGTAATGTGAGTAATTTATGTGTTTTAGGGTTGGTGCACAATGTTTAACTGTTTCACTGCTTTTAAAGGTTTAAGTAAAGCAGGAGGAACTAAACATAAAGACACACTTCTTCCTTGGGATTGATCAAAATAATAAAAATATGTGGAGCAGGATTTTGTACAGCTGCTCAGCCAGCATCAGACACTGTGGCTTTGTCTGTGTCGAGCACAGTAATAAACAGCAGAATCTTCAGTCTTCAGAGTGTTCATGTCCAGATACACCTGCTGTCTGTTGTTGTCTCTGGAGATGGTGAACCGGCCTTGAACTGACTGTGCGTAGTATTTGCTAGTAACATCGATAGTGGCAACCCACTCCAGGCCTTTTCCAGGAGCCTGTCTGACCCATCCCATTAAGTGGCTGCTGAATGTGAATCCAGAGCCTGTACAGGTCAGTCTGTGGGATTCTCCTGGTCTTTTAACCACGGGTTCAGATTCTGTCAGAGTCTGACCATCAACACCTGTCAGAATAGGACAATAGTTACATGTTGTAAATTGTTTATCCTTGAAAGACAAATTTGATTCAGCATCAGTGAAAGGTCTCACCTGCCCATAAAGCAATAAAAAGAAGCATTCCTGTTTTTATGGCCATCATGTTAAACTGTGTGAGCAGTTGTCTCTGTCAACCCCTCTGCAGCTAAAGTAGGTTTAAGACATCCAGGTTTTGCATTGACTCCTCCTCACAGGTTTTTAAGCAATGCTCTTGTTCTACAAACACAACAGCTTTACTAGGTTACAGGTACCAGCTACAAATGGTTTATTTTTTAATGCAGGTGCTCACTGTAAACATTTCATTATTGTATGCTATTATTGCTCTTTATAATTGAGATTAATTACTATAATAACACTCAGATAAAATTGCATTTCCATTTTCCTCTGTAAAATTTAAAAAAGAAATATTAATCACAATACAGACAGTAAGAAAAGCTTTGTATTAAAATTATGGACTTTTGCATTTTTTGTATAGTTTTCACATGCGTGAGTGTGAACATACTGTATGTTGTGTCTCACAGACCTGTTTATATTGCAGTGTGTGTGTATGTTGTCAATTGGTCCTTGCAATCAGTGCTTTGTCAGTAAAGGGCTTTTGTATCTTTCAACAAAACATTAATATTAATTAATATTAAAAAATGAATATTAATACTTTGAATTCAAATTACAAAATCAAGTATTTGAGGACTGCCTGTGCCCATATACCCAATCCACTCCACAGCTCTTCCTGGTCTCTGTCATATTCGGCCAATATTGGAACTCGCTGGACTATTGCCAGATAGGATACATGACTCTCCTGCTAGGTCTTTTTGTCCTCACAGAATAGCATATCTGCTGAATGTGAATCCAGAGGCTGTGCAGTTCTGTGTTCATGCCCACATCTCTTTTTTTAACAGTTGAATTATGAGACATTTTTTCTTTTGTTTGCCATCTTTCTGAGCATTGGAATGAGTAAAAGACACAATGAAGAGATTTTTCTTTATTTATTTTTTGGGTGTTTGTTTGTTTGTTTGTTTGTTTTGTCTCCTGCTACTTCACAACCAGATTGTTATGTCGCTGCAAATATACAAACTGTTAATGTGTTAACTGATTTGTTTTATTTTTATTGTTTTTGGGAAAGTCCACTGTGAGTTTTCACTTCTGTTCTGAACTGAGAAAGTATAGTATTTGCTAGTAATTTACTCAATTTCAGTCCTTGTCTTTTCCTAGTCTAACCTGTCTACATATTAACACCTGTTAATTAAGAAAAAAAATAGTGCTGTCAATAGATCAAAAAAATTAACTAATTATTTGCACAGTTTTCTGTAATTAATCGTGATTAATCGCAATTACTTAATCAATAGCCTGGTTTCAATTACATTTTTTCAACTTTATGTTTAAGCTTCTAACTGATTATATGCAATATAATGAAGTAAATGTAGAATAAACACAAAGAATGTATGCTTAAATTCAAAGAGAATTTGAATAGTTTTTGTTCAATCTTACAGCACAGGTTCTCTCCTGTGAAATACAACTTTCAAAAAACTTATATAAAAGTCCTCAGTCTTCAGTCTTCATGCTGTTCATCTGCAGATAGAGTTTACTGCTGGAGTCATCTCTGGAGATGGTGAATCTACCCTGGACTGACTGGGGATAAGAGGTAGCATAAGTTTAAGTTGAAGTGCTGATAAAAGCAATCGACTCTGGTCCTTTTCCAGGAGCCTGTCTGACCCAAACCATCCAGTAGTCTCTGAATGTGAATCCAGAGGCTGTGCAGGTCAATCTGTGAGATTCTCCAGGTCTTTTAACCACTGGTTCAGATTGTGTCAGAGTCTGACCATCAACACCTGGTTAGACAAATAAATAAATAAATGAATAATGAATTATTCTCCAAAAGTAAGAGAATGTTACATCAGGGGAAATCCTCACCCGCCCACCAAATAACTGAAAGGAGCAATCTTGTCTTGTAATCCATGATACAGTACTACAAAGTGAGTTGTCTGTTATCTTTTCCAACAGATGGATAAGTAGTGGTGGAAGATGTTTTGCATAGACTCCGCCTTACTTAAGTGAGGAGTTTTCACAATTTTTCAAATGATTACTTTGGCAAAAAGGGTAACCTCATCTCTGAAACTCACTCCAAATAAACTTGTTCAACATTATGTTGTTCAACCATCAATAACACACTGACCTAAAAACATCTGGAAGTGAAGTTGGGTATAAAGTAATGTAAGTTTATCTTTGTGGTTTGAATAATGCTTCAGTATTGCAGTTCTGCTGTTGAAAGGATGATGGTTTAACCTGCAATCACCCCACTGGCCTTGTGAAATAACTGCAAGAAGAAGGATAACAATGAGTGCAACAGAAAATGAAAGACATGGATAGTAGCTGATGCATCTCATTGTAAAGATGCTTGCAAAATATTTTTTGTTTTTTTAGATGAGACAACAGGGCACAGCTGTCAAACAAGAATTAAGGCAAGCAAATGATTCCTTTTACTCAGGCACTATTTCAGGTAACATCACAACAAATGAAATTAATGCAGTGACAAGCTAATCTGGAGGATTGCGGTTGGATGTGAGAATGACTGTTTATCCATAGCAGAAAGGAAAGGATTATAGTAACTATTAGATTTGTATGACTGGACAATGTGTTCAATTTTACTTTATTTTTTTGGTATTTAGTTTGAGAAAGGTATGTGCCATCCAACAGATAACATCACAGTCTAACCGCAACATACAGTACTATAGTAAATATGAACCGAAGATAATGACACACTGACTCTCTTTTTGAAATGCTGCATTTGAATCTAAATTAATTAAACTCACACTCCCTTCTCTGTCACCCGCCAAACGGTCGCTGGTTCTGTGCTGTGTAAAGCTGATTAGGATCTTTGAAAGATGGTATTTAAAAACATAAAAGCTAAGGCTTGGGTGCAAATCAGTTTCACTGAAAACTTTGATAATCGCCTTCTATTCATTTTTTTTATTGTTTTAGTGACTTGCTTGGAAATGCACATTTTTCAGATAATATACTCCTGCACAAACATTTTAATAATAATAGGAAAACAAATAACAAATATTGGTGTTTTTCTATAGATAGTTAATATTGCTAATATAGATGATAAATAGGAGTGCCGTTAGTACATTATGATACTGTCCTTCGCCACACTTTGAAATGATGTTTTGAAAATTATTTGTTCTTTGTTCATAAAAATGTACTTTACCTCAGCAAATGTGTTACAGGCTTTTGCATGCAAATTATTTGTTTCTTTCTCTGATATTTATGTTGAATCTCTCTTCTTTCCATCTATCCATTTGCCTCAACTTATCTGGAAATGGGTCACAGGGGCAAGAGCCTCAGCAGGGAAACCCGAACCTCCCTCTTCCTAGACACCTCCTCCAGTTTTTCTGAGGGTCACAGTTTTTCCAAGGCCTGGTGAGAGACATAATCTCTGTCAGATAAACCTGACAGCAGATTCCCTGCTTTACACACAGTTTATAATTTCATTCAAAAATATTTTGTGGATGTTCAGTTTACTTATACTGTGAAAAAAATACTTCCCCTACGTGTGTGTATTAATAATAATTTATGTTGAAAATACACATCTATGGAGCATCCATTCATTTGGCTAAAATATGAAACAGAATGATAACACTTTTTAATTTCCATTTCTTCATTAAATAATTATGCATTTACAAAATTATGATTCACATAAATATAAATGTAAATATTGTTGGAGTAAGGAGACTCTTTAAAATCATCAGGGAGCTCCTCCCCTGCCAAGAAACCTGGCAGTTAATGGTCAGGTGTTCCCCTGGCTGCATAATCATGGATGGGGCTATGTGGGAATGTTGAAATTTTAATCCTGTGAATTGAAAAGTATATTTCATAATAAATTATAAATTATATAAGATTCTGTGTTGATCTAACTAGACTCTAAATGGCTGTTTTCATTTTTTCACCTGAAGTGATTCACTTTATTTCAGATACAAAAGGCTGTTTCTGCAGAAGGTTTTAACTGCAATATTTATTCATACATTGTTTTACTTTCTTATTTATTTTTTGTGATATCAAATGCAAATGCAAATACACTTTACTTTAGCTTTATCTAAACAAAATTAGGAGATTTTTGTTAACAAACATGTTTGTTGTTCTCTCTGTTTGCAGATGTCAGACACAGAAAAACATGTAGCGCTCCTCAGAAAATTCAACACATTCCCTTCTTGTTAAGTAAAACCAAACAAGTAAGTGTCCACAGCTTAGTGTAGATTTAGCAAAGCATTTTACTTAAAGTGATAAGATAAGAGACATCATCTGCAGCTGTTTTGTATTGATCTTTGTTTGAGCCCTCTTTAAGGCCATTAGTGGTCTGATGACTCCTTCTCTGGTTGATTTACATGTGTTCAGGCGATGTGAGGTTTTTGTTCATGCTGTCGAGATAGGTGGAACAGAGAGAGATTGAAGTCCCCCTGGCTTCTCTCCCTAAATCTGAGAGAGCCATATTTACTAATAGTAAATCATCTTTATTTATTTAATTAAAGAGATAAATAAAAGTATAAGTGATTAATATGTTGAAGGAGAAATGAGTCTGAGAGTAGGAAAAGACACTGCCCAAAAGAAAACCACTGGATGCCCTCTGACTCAACTCCAAGTCAATCGGATTACTTTCAAGCAATTAGGTATAAGTTCAACTAATCTAACAAATATACAACAGCCTATATAACTAATAGTCCTTTCCATGCATGCTGGCTGATCCAGGCTATGTGAAATCTGCCAAAAATTAAGAGACTTGACAGGTGATGACAACATGTTGTCACGAGAAGATTGGTAACTCGAGTATTGAGTTTGGATAGATTCTATTATTCTGTCTGGAAAAGGGATCACGTACCTGGAAATCACTTCAGCTTCATTATTGTCATCATTCACCCAACTGTATTCTTTTTCAAAAGGCAGCATTTACAATAACTGAACGACTGAATTTACTCTGTTCTTGCTTGAAACTAATAACGTCAAAATTAAAAGATTTATTTTTAAAACAATTGATATTTTCTTGTGCATTAACAAATAATATAAATCCTAATGCAATATGTTTATTAAAAGATAAACAATTCAATGGGCCTCCATATAGACTAAGGTTATTGTGGACATTTATTTTAATGTTTTTACTGGAGATAATAAACTCACTATACGCCCTCCTTTAATGCAGTCATGATAAAAAATTCAAAAATCAAAACAACATACTGGAAAAATTATTATTTTTTGCTTGGGATACTTTTAAATGTATTTGTGCAGGTGTATTGCTAACATACAAGATTGTGTAGTATGTAAACTTGGGTTTGTCGTTTCTGGTTTGCATAAAGTACCCTTGATGTTTTCAGTTTCTGCAGATGTGTGAGAACGAAGCTCTAACGTGATACTATAGGGAAATAACTTCTGAGGAACTGAAACTGTGTGGAAGCACGGTAGCCTTATGAGCTAATGAATATGCATGTGACCAGAGACAAATAAATATGTAATATTATTTATTTATGTTTGTTTTTTATGTTTGACTTACTGTAAGAAGCAACTAATGGTGAATTCAAAGCTGTACAGTTCAATGCATGCAGCCCTCCAGGTCTTGTAACCACTGATTCATAAACGGATTATAAAAAGTATATAAATAACATTTCATTGATTTGAACTGTTGTCCAGTTTGGTGAGCCTGTGTCCTGTGTGTAGCCTCAGCTTCCTGTTCTTAGCTGGAGTGGCACTTGGTGCGGTCCTCTACTATTACACATCTGCTTAAAGGCTGAATATCTTGTTCCTTCAGAGATGCTGTGATGAGTGATTACAACCAAAGTATGTTGCACTTCTATCAGCTCCATTTGGTGATGGGCTCTAACATCCAGCATCATCAAGGTATTTTTCCCTAGAGAACTGTCACTCAATGGATAGTATCAATTTATCAGATGTGTCCTAGAAATGGCTGCTGGCTCCTTTGCTTGTGTTTTTGCTCACTGTGTGTTTCCCTGTGTACAGACCTTCCCTGGAATCCCTTACTGGAGTGTGGTTTTGGATGCCTGTTCTCGCTGACCCCTGGAGCTAATCCCCACCTGCACTTTGCATGTAGCACATAGTTGGTGATCACTTTAAACACATTGTGCGTTTATTCTGTCCTGCTCTTGAGTCCACTTCAGTTTTTGTGACAAAATCAGATAGAAGTACGGATTTGGTTAACGCTTTCTAATAATGTCACACTATTAGCATCAGTAAGGTATTGATCTGTATTTAAAAATTGTCATTTATAAATACATTTATGTTTATCCATCTATTACTGTTACACCATCACTATCACTGCTGTACACTGCTACTTAATCATTGCTAGTAATAATAATAATCATAATAGCATATCTGTATTTATAAGTTTCATAGGAGGAGTAATTCTATATAAATAATAATTTAAACACTTGCTAATAACTTACTAATACCTGATTAATGCTTAATAGATGTGACATTATTAAAAAAATAATTTGAATTGGTCTATTGTATGTTGGTTGCACTGCACCTTGCCACCGTCACTGTAAAGTCTGTAAATGCATATGTGCATATGAGTTAGGATGAATTCAGTAAGATTTTGTACAGCTGCTAAGCCAACTTTAATCACTGTGAGTCTCGAGCACAATAATAAACAGCAGAATCTTCAGTCTTCAGACTGTTCATTTGCAGATACACCTGCTGCCTGCTGTCGTCTCTGGAGATGGTGAACCGGCCTTGAACTGACTGAGCATAGTAACTGTTGCCACCGTCATTTCTGACAGTGGAGACCCACTCCGGCCCTTTTCCAGGAGCCTGTCTGACCCAGGCCATCCAATTGCTGCTGAATGTGAATCCAGAGGCTTTACAGGTCAATCTGTGAGATTCTCCAGGCTGTTTTACTGCTGGTTCAGACTCAGTCAAAGTCTGACCAAAAACACCTGTGAAAAGAAAACAAAAAAAGATGAAAAAGGGATAGTCAATTTACACTATCGGTAAAAACGAAGAACAATTACCAAAAGACCTTCACCTTCACAACATAGAGTTAGAAACAGCAGCCCTATTCTACAGTCCATCATGTTAAACTTAATGTCCACTGCTCTCTGTGGCCCATTGCAGTCAGAGAAGTAAAGGTGAAGGGCACCTTTGTTTTGCATTGGCTCCTCCTTGAAGGAAGGACATAACTAATGTGAAACCGGTAAAAAAATGTCCATACTGTGTGTTTATAATGGCATCAAATATTAGAAAATGACTCAATGAATACTATCCTTTCACTCCTCAGTTACACAAGTAAACAACAAATACAGCAATCTAGTAATCATAGTGAAAGAAAATATTCATTTGTACAATTATGTACCTGATTAATACTGACAATACTGGTTTCTTGGAATATTTTTTAAAAATGTCACCAGCCAGGCGTAATATACATACATATATTTGCCTAGTTTGGCATATCATTTTAAAAAGTAGTGCTTTCTGCCACGGCCAGAGGCCAGTGTGGGAAACAGACTCTAAGGCAGACAGCACTTGGAGACGCAGGGACCGAGGGTGACAAAGCTTTATTTACAGTGGTACAATAGATGCAAAGCGAATGAAGGTGAGAGGTGCTTAAAGTGCGTACTATAACCTAGAATAGCTCAAAGCAATCACGGAATAGTTCAAAACACTCTTGTGGAACTGAAGGCTGCCAGCAAACTAATATAATCTTAAAGCACACTAGAAACTCTACTCTGGAACATGAACTTAGAACATGATTGGCACTAACATTAACTTTGAGGCACACTATGATTCATAATCCTACACTTAAAGACACACTTGTTTAACTCAGTGATTCATAACTCTTTACTTTGAAATACACATGGCCGACTTGCAATTTCTATGAAACAAAAAGCTATTAAGAGCACTTGAAGTGTCCATGGGGAAGCCGTGGGGCTGTTGTGGACGGGATGGAGAACCCGACACTTGGTAATCAGCCAGTGCAGGAACTCCCGGGGAGGGGGAGAGAGGTAAAGGTGTAGTCATCATGCGCAGGCGGAGGCGAAGCTTAGAGGGGAAGTGGTCTGGGTGAGAGGAGACGGTAATCCGAGGATGAACTGAACGCTGGGCAGGGAGGCGGGCAGGTGGGCACGGAGAAACTGTGAGCAGACGAGCGCTGAAATCCAAACACATCATCATGACTAACATGCTATCGATTGATGGTTTTACAATAAGTGAAAGAAGGAAAAAACAAATAAGTTGTTTATGTTTCTCTAAAATTCCTTTATTTAATTTCCCAAAATGTGTGCTTGACTTCTCGGAGAGAGACAATGATTTGCACAGCTAATGTTGCTTTATATTAGCTGGAAAAGAGTAGAGTAGCACTGCATGTTTTTTTTTTTCTTTTCATGAATCAGAGGCAAGGAGGGGGGGGGGGGATGACTAAGCAGATTCACGCTTAGGGAGGCCAGGCCATTGCTGTAACTGAAACCAAAAACAAACAAATTAAATATCGCATAATGCTAATTAGAAAACCTTTCCAACATAATTATGATGACGCCAGGTGTTTCTGTGCTTCAGCAAATGCATACGTCAAACAAAAGAGATAAACAAAGAAATAAACAGAATCTTCAATTTTATGCCTGTTGACTTGACTTCAGGACACATTAAGAAGTCAAGAAAACCTGAAATGATTTTGTAATGAGCTACATTACAGTGATAGTGATATTTACCGGTTCTACTCCGGTTCTTTCTCTGGCTTATGATGAATGCTGTAAATTGTCATATTATAACTAGATGTGGTATAGTAGACCTTCCAGCAGTTTATTTTAAATCACTGAGGGAGGCTGGTCAATTTTAATCTTATTCCACACATCTTAATAAGGTAACGCAATTATTATTATTGTTTTGTTTCCTTTTTTCTTTATAGCTGCAGATTTTCTTTTCTTACCACGAATACTAACTTTAAAAAAGTACTCAAGTCAATCCTATTTTACTTTCCTTTCAAAAGTATTACAGTTATTAATGATGATTAGGTAAATTAGTTTTAGCAAACTTTCCTTTAATACTGTACACACTGACAAATGGAATCTCAAGTACAAGTATAGAAATTTGTGAATGCCATCAATAAAACTGTACATGTGGAAATGCTGAAATAATTTGTTGACATTGTTTGTAAATAATGTTTATATACTTATCAGCACTCTATGCAATGAGTATAAAGCTTTTTTTTCTTTTTTGAGAAATAAGACACAGCAGCAGGACAATTTCTGTTCGGATGAATTTTACTGAGAGCCTGACTAAAATATTCAGCATATGTGGTTGTATTTGTTCAGAGATTATTGAACATCCAACATGATCCAAAAATGTTTCTGTGTATCCTGAACCTTTTTTAATGCACTCTATTTGGGACATGTTTTGCCAGGAACATTTGAATATAAACTGACTGAACTATAAACTGCAGTTCACCAAATATTCCCTTAGGATGGTAACTAGAAGAAGTAGTTTTTGTATGGCATTTCTATTAGTGTGTCTCACTGTGTCTTTCGGGCACAGTAATAAACTGCTGTGTCTTCAGTTTTCAAACTGTTCATCTGTAGATAGAGTTTACTGCTGGGATCATCTCTGGAGATGGTGAATCTACCCTGGACTGACTGGGAGTAAAAGGCAGAATAACTATAACTTGAAGTCTCTATGAAGGCAATCCACTCCAGTCCTTTTCCAGGAGCCTGTCTAACCCAGACCATTGCACTGCTGTTGAATGTGAGTCCAGAGGCTGTGCAGGTCAATCTGTGAGATTCTCCAAGCCTTTTAATGACTGGTTCAGATTCTGTCAGCGTCTGACTATCAGCACCTGGTAGACATTTGAAAAATGTGTTGAATTTAAGTTAGATCAGAAAAGGAACATGTATATCAAAACGGAGGTAATAGAAAATCTTCACCTGCCCAGCAAAGAGCTAAAAGCAGCAGTCCTGTCCTGTAGTCCATCATGTTGGGTTTTTTTTGTTCTCTACCATCCTCTGTGCTCATTTAAGAAGTGTGACAGTGTCTAAGTTTTGCATACATGCCTCCTCACTGGAAACACAGTACTGAGAAAGAACTGACTTTGTTTGTTGTTAAACTAAATTGTTTGTTTCTGCAAATTTGTCACTGCAGAACAGAAAATGAAAATATAAACAAGCACATTCAGTGAACCCAGTTTGTTTCTGCAGTCAAAATGTGTTTTGAGGTGACTTTTGTGGTTATTTTTTCCCCCACTTCACCAGCCCTCTGTCACTGCAAACAGCTGGTGAGTTTGGTTCTATCTGGAGATCTCTTCCTCTTCTTCATTACCTGCAACAGGTTTTTGCTTAAACAGGATCAACAGAGTTCTCTGTCTGATAAACTCTGAACCTGGTCTGAATGAAGCATAATCAAAAACTGGAAACCAGCCCCTAATAATCCAAAACCTTTTGAAATTAGCTTTGGTTGATCAGGATCATCTTCTCTTGCTCTTCTGTGGCATTTTCAGCCCAGCTGCTATTTCTAAATGTCTTGTTACAACTTCCATTATGTCTTATTGTACCTGTAGCCTTTGTAATGCTTCCAAATCTCCTCCATTGTGTAAAAACAGCTGATTCAAGTCACAGAGGGACAAATCAGGTTAATAGTGCAGGTGCTGAACAAAGATTATGTTGGTATTCTTTGATATTCTGCTCAGCTGACACAAAGCCTCTGTTGAAAACTGACTTGTAAGATAAGATATTGAACCAATCTGCCCATTTAATGACGCTGTCTTGCTGGTAGAGACACCGAACTTGTTCTTCAGTTAAGTTAAGTAAGTTTGAGTCACTACTAATCCACTCAAATCCTTGGAAGCTGTCTTTTTGATTGGGAAAAGTTTTTTTCCCAAGGTGTTTAGTATAATTGTATTGTGTCACATTTTTACTACTCAAAGCAAGGGCATCATTTAGTTTTTCACTATGGTGTGGAGCCTGTACAGAAACTAAAAGTCAGCAATGGTCACTGTGAGTTTTCAGTCTTGTACTGAACTTAGAAACTATATTTTGTTCTAAAAACTTCCAAGATCTTCCCTGATCCATTGCATTTTCAGAGATTCAAGACTAAATTTAAGCATGCCAATTTGGAATTATTACTTTTAAGTATTAAGTTTGATAGAGCTGTATGTGATTGATTGAATTAACAGAATCCATTTGTAACCATGTTCCTTGTTCTGTTGAACTACAGGTTCAGAACCATGCCACCCAACATAAGTGAGGTAGGAGAAATAACAACACCATGTCTAAGCTAAAAAAAAATCAGTTTTACTTTTATTTTGCATATTAATGGGTGTAACTGGCATTGAAACTGATACTATCAATTATTTAGTGGGGTCTAATAAGAACTGTAGAGTGTCTGACTAGAAGTGTAGAGTATAATTTTATTGTAGCAGTTTGTAGTTGAGTTTGTAGACCAACTCAAACAATTCAACAGCCACAGTGGATCTCCAGTCCAGTCCTAATTTGTCACAATATGTAGGAGTAACACAGTCAGAATTCAAGTGTGAATTCAAGTGTGCTTTTTACAGTGTCAGTTTAGCATCATTACATAATATTGAAATGATGAGTAATAGACATTTTCTCATCGGTTTTACAGTAAAATTTCTGTGACATGTAGACAACAAAGTCATTTTTCAGGTGAAGAGAAAAACCATAAGTCAGTGAGATCCCTTTAGTAGTTGGTGTTTTTGTACAGCTCTTCCTCTGTTTTCAGTCACTGTGCTTTCACGGGTACAGAAGTAAACAGCAGAATCTTCTGCTGTCAAACTCTTGATCTCAAGATACTGTCTGCTGCTGGAGTCTTCTTCAGTCATGACGAAACGGCTTTGGAAAGTACTGCCATAGATAGCTGAGTTTTCTCCTGTATCCATTCTACCGATCCACTCCAGACTTCTCCCCGGCCTCTGTCGTATCCAGTGCAAATAGTACTCTGTCAGGGTATAGCCAGATATGATGCATGACATCTTCACCCTCTCTCCAGGTCTCTTCACCTCAGAGGTAGACTGCTCTAATTTGATCTCACTCCAAACTCCTGCAAACACAAGAAAAAAAAAGTAACCAACATAAATCAGAGTATTGTCTTTATGTTTTAAATAATACACTGTTTTCTTACCGTGGAAACATATAATGAATAATAAACTCCAGGAATTTATACATTCCATAATTTAGACCACTTTATAATCAGCACGTATGTGTGGTTAGAAAGTGTCCCAAGCTGTTCTGTAAAGAAACTAAATGAGAATTGATGAAGATGTGTTTATATTTGAGCAAAACTTTGCATAGACCTCCCTCTGCAGGAGCCATTTGGTATTTTTGGAGAAGGTAATGGTTTACAAAATCATCAATAGAAAAAAAGTCAGTCCACTTTTTGTATTGTTTAACTGTTTTCACTGGGATTTATTGCAGCTTCTCTTCTCAAACAAATGTTTTCTAATGAAGAAATACTGTTGCACTTTAACCAGAATTAACACATTCAAGTGACGGCGGTTTGTCCTTAGCCTTTAACTTTAAATAGCAGTCAAGCTTGATGGGGTATATTGTGGCTGAGTATGTTCTCTGGGGCATAGTTTTTCTAAACCTCTGATTTCACATATCAAGACAAAGAATAACCAGACATGTGGCACTCTCATTATAATCAACATCAGATTTTGGATTTTTTTTTTCAAAGGAAGCTTCTAATCTTCTCACAGAATTCAACATTTTTAAAGCTGAACCATTAAGAAGTCTTCTATCATCTCACTGACACACAAGTATAAATATTTATTCTTTAATGTTAATGAAGACAACACTAGTCATAGTTTATAGTAATTTTACATCATGAATGTTATATCATGCAGGGGACAGAAGTAAAGAGCAGAATCTTCTGCTGTCCTGCAATCAATTTTAAGTTACTGTCCTCTGGAGTTTTCTTTAATCATGATTAAATGACTTTGAAAACAACTGCCATAGATGGGAGAGTTTATGTTCTGTCTGCTCCATAGGTCTTTATTGTATCCAGCAAATATTGTAACCTGTCTGGTCCAAGACCAGGATTTATTTGACAAATAAAATGAGAACTACTAATGCTAGGTTTATCTAGGAGCAAAAGTTAAACCTTAAACCGCCTTCTTCATCAATCATTTGGTTTTCAGAAACTCCCAAGAATTATTATTATTGTGCTATTTTTTTTCAACTGAAGAGATTCACTTTGTTTAAGATACAAAAGACAGTTTCTACAAACACTTTTAACTGATTTATTTATTCACACATGGTTTTAAGATATGATCTCTTAATTATTTTACTCTCTTTTACAAGTTTCCAAAATGTATGCACTAATCTTAATTCTCGAAGCACTTTTTTGTAAAATGATAAATCCTTGTAGCAGTAAATGAATATCATTGGCAAACAAAGACACATTTCTTGTCATTGTAATTATAAAATTTAGAAAAATATTTTCAGAGTGAATAAATCTGCTGTCTTTGTACTTATCTTTGTTATTATATCAAGAAACCTCTTTAATATCCTTATGGGTCTGACAACTCATTCTTTGGTTGGTCTACAGCTGTTTGGTGTTATTGTGTTTCTCTGGCAAAGTAATACACAGAGGTGTCATCAGGTTGCACATTTTGTACATTAAGACTGTATTGCTGGAAGAGTCTAAGCCGATACTGAACTTGTTCTTTAATGAATCTTTGTAGTATGTGGTCCATCCAACACCTGCACTTCCAATCCACTCCAGTTCTTTCCCGGCAAGCTGTCTGATCCAAGCTGTCCAGTAGATGCTAACAAAATAAGTGACCTGACAGTTGATGGTCAGATGTTAACAAAGCTCTGGAGTCTCAGAGGCTGACTGTGCCAACTGTTCACACTTTACACCTGAAAACAAAAAGGTATATTTCATAGAAATAACACATCAAAGTTCTGCTTCTAAAGATAGAGGGCCAGTTTTAGTAATAAAAAAAGTATTAATGTTGTATGAAAAGCAACAACTTATTTATAGCCTTAAGAAGAGGAAGTGAAAGAAAAAACAGAAGAGCAGCTGCACACATGAACATTTCTGCATATTTACATGCATGTCGTGCTTTCCTTTCTCCTCATTTTGCATGTTTTACTGCCACCTGGAGGTTTTTTAGTATTTACTTTCTTTGAAAGGGTATTTGGCATAGTAATATACAATAGAGTCATACTGCTGGACTTTACAGACCTTCAACTATTCAGTATTTCTTTTGTGTTTATGAGTGTGAATCCACTGAAGGCTCCTTCCAACCCAAGCATCTCAGCTCTCAGTCCTCTTTTGAATTGGAAAAAGTACATTATGGGCCAGTTGTTTGTTCCAAGATCTTAATATGGAAATCATTTATATGATTAATAAATATTTTCTGTTTACACTTCACATTCAGAATATTGAAATTAGTTTTCCAGTGAAGAGAAACCCAAAAGTCTTCGAGGTTACTTTACTAGTTGATATTTTTGTACAGCTGTTCTTCTGTTTTGTGTCACTGTGCTTATTCGAGCACAGAAGTAAACAGCAGAATCTTCTGCTGTCAGGCTCTTAATTTCAAGATACTGACTTCTGCTGGAGTCTTCTTCAGTTATGATGAAACGACTTTGAAAAGAACTGGCATAGTCAGCAGAGTTTGAGCCTGTGCTCATATACCCAATCCACTCCAGAGCTCTCCCTGGCCTCTGTCGTATCCAGCCAATATTATAACTTGTTGGGCTATAACCAGACAGGATGCATGACATCTTCACTCTCTCTCCAGGCCTTTTCACCTCAGAGGGAGACTGCTCCAGTTTGATCTCACTCCAAACTCCTGCAAGAATAAAAGAAAAAAGAAAAAGAAAGTTATCATTATAATTAGAGTATTGTCTTCATTTTTTAAAAGAATGAATCCTTTTCTTACCATGGAAACATATAATGAATAATAAACTCCAGGAAGCAATATAGTCCATAATTTAGATCACTTTATAATCAGAATGTTTGTGCAGTTAAAAAGTGTCCAAAGCTGTTCTGTAAATAAACTAAATGAGAACTGATGGTGATGTGTTTATATCTGAGCAAAACTTTGCATAGACCTCCCACAACAGGAGCTAATTGGTATTTCAAGAAAAAGATAAAGACATAGAATATCATGAACTGTCTATTTTTTTATATTTACTATAACAAATTTTCTGCACATGAGACAAACACTATCACTAAATATTTTTTAAAAAGTCAGACCCACTTTTTATATTGTGCAACTATTTCCATCTAGCTTTTTTGCACCTTATCTCCTCAAACAAATGCTTCCAAAAGAAATAATACTGTTAAATTTAGCCAGAATTAAAATATTATTTAAATGAGGGTGGTTTGTCCCCACCCTTAAACATTCATTAAATCAGAACATATTACACTTTAGTGTGTTCTACATTTTTTAAAATACTGATAAAATTAATCAAAACTCAAATTGAGCCTGTTTCAAGTCAAAGAATAATCAGAAGTGTGACACTGTCATCGTCATACTCATGTATCTGATCATTCAGTCTTTCTACTGTTCTTTTTAAGGAAGATGTTATCATCTAATTGACCCCCACACACTGTGCTTAAAATTATATTAACAGCAAATTAATTTTGAAAAACAGTAAACTCTTATAATTATTTTACATGATGCAGGTTACATAGCTCTGCGCATCTATTAATGAACAAAGTATTTATTTTAATTATATACATTTAAAAAAAATTGTCAGACACCATTACTCAAATTAAACCTCCTGAATCTAAAACTTTTAATGGGACTCTGCCCAATTTTTCTATTACTGAACTTAAAATAAGTTTCAAACTTAGTTTTCTTTGTGTTTTAGAAAAGGCAATGTAAGAAACACATGCACACACTGTCACTACAACTACTAATAACTGCTACACGGTGATAATGGGTATTAATGTGTAATGTATTTAATGAATCTGTTGTAACATTGTTCTGTTAAACTGCAGGTTCAGAAACATGTAACAGAAACAAGTGAGGAAGGAGAAATATCAGCACCATGTCTAAGCTACCACAACAAGTAGTTTTTTTTTTTTTTTTCATTTTTAAAATATATATTATGGGTGTAATTAATGCACCTGTCTCAAATACCAAATTTCCCTCTACAGGAGAAATTTGGTATTCAAAAACTTAGTTTCACAGCTTCCAAGTATTTTACGATGTGATACGATATCATGAATAGTTTTGCCGTAATACTTAAGCTTATAAACACCATGAGAATCTCATTCTCAACTGACCAGATTATTTACAGAGGGATGGTTTGTGAATGCTGCAGGATTGATGCGATGCTGATCTACATTTCTCATTGCTCTGCATGTAGTGCAGGAGGAATCA
>NW_005187722.1:180997-188562 GCF_000239375.1 Pundamilia nyererei
GCACACTACCAGGGATGTTATCTGGACCCGCTGCTTTCCTTTACACAGTTGGTTCATGATCTGACAATAAAAAATGTTCATAATCATACTGGTCACCTGTTACCAAAAGATTTCAGTTATATGTGGTGAAATATTTATAATAACCAAGTTCCTCTCTGGATAACTCCTGCACTCCACCTGAGTCTTAAAATGAGTTAATACTCAGGTGTGAATCCAGAAAATAAAACATTTAACAGCATGATGTAACTATGAGCGATAATGAAGCTGTATGTTATATTGTTTAACCTTCTTTATTATTAATTGGTGATGGTAAAGAGAGAAAGCACTTTTTGTATTTCAGTTACAGTCTCTCACTTTCTTATTTGATGCAGTAATAAACTGCATCTTCAAACTATTCATATGTATCTAGACTTTTTTGCTGGAATCATCTCTGGAGACGGTGAATCTACACACACTGTCACTACAACTACTAATAACTGCTACACGGTGATAATGGGTAATGTGTAATGTATTTAATGAATCTGTTGTAACATTGTTCTGTTAAACTGCAGGTTCAGAAACATGTTACAGAAACAAGTGAGGAAGGAGAAATATCAGCACCATGTCTAAGCTACCACAACAAGTAGTTGTTTTTTTTTTTCATTTTTAAAATATATATTATGGGTGTAATTAATGCTATCAAAAACTGATAGCATCAGTTGAGTGGGGGGGATCTAATAGGACCTGTAGGGCAGTGTTTCCCAACCACTGTGCTGTGGCACATAGGTGTGCCGTGAGAAATGATCAAGTGTGCCATGGAGATTATCTGGTTTCACCTGATTGGTATGCTAAGCAACCATCGTGAGCAACCGGCAGAGGAATTACATTCCCCTCCACTAGAAGGCAGTACAACTACCTGCTCTAATTAGATGGGTTGCCAACTGCCAGTAAAACAGAAGAAGACGAAGAAGCTTCTGTTTAAAGCTGTTTATAGTCAGAGATTGTTTTTCTGGTTAAAAAAGAAAACAACTGCAAGAAGTTCTGTGATCAATAAAATGACAATTGTAATAATGGAGCATAATAATGGAAGTGTGAAACTAAGTTTTTGAATACCAAATGTAATACCAAATTTGGTTATCTAAACTCTGTCTCAAATACCAAATTTCCCTCTACAGGAGAAATTTGGTATTCAAAAACTTAGTTTCAGAGGGAGGTGCTGAGGCCCAGTCTGTCCAGTTTACAGATGAGTTGTTGTGGTATTATGGTGTTGAATGCTGAGCTAAAGTCTATGAACAGCATTCTCACATATGAGTCTTTCTTGTCCAGATGAGTTAGGGCTGGGTGGAGGGCAGAGCAGATTGCATCCTCTGTGGATCGTTTCGCTCTGTATGCGAACTGGTGTGGGTCCAGGGTGGGAGGTAGGGTGGATTTGATGTGTGACATGACTAGTCGTTCAAAGCACTTCATAATAATGGGTGTCAGTGCCACGGGGCGGTAGTCATTGAAACAGGCTGGGGATGGTTTCTTTGGCACAGGTATGATGGTGGCAGTCTTGAAGCATGATGGAACAGTGGCTTGCCTCAGGGAGGTGTTAAAGATGTCTGTGAAGACATTCTTCAGCTCCTCTGCGCAGTCTTTCAGCACACTACCAGGGATGTTATCTGGACCCGCTGCTTTCCTTTACACAGTTGGTTCATGATCTGACAATAAAAAATGTTCATAATCATACTGGTCATCTGTTACCAAAAGTATTCCAATTTTCATATGTATCTAGACATTTTTGCTGGAATCATCTCTGGAGACGGTGAATCTACCCTGAGCTGACTGGCAGTATTAAGTAGGAAAACCCAAAGTGTCTATAAAAGCAATCCACTGTAGTCTTTTTCCTGGAGCCTGTCTGACCCAGACCATAGTGTAGCTGCTGAAGGCAAATCCAGAGGCTGTACAGATCAATCTGTGGGCTTTTTAATGATTTCATATTCTGTTTTTGTTTCTGACCTTACCTAATTCATGGGTTTAAAAAAAAAAGAAGTTTTAAGCAGAAAGTGATGGTTTAACAATGTATATCAAAACTATAGTAAGAGAAAATCTTCACCTGTCCAGTAGAAAGATAAAACCAGCAGATTCTTTAGTCCATAGTGTTAGTTTTTGGTTTTTGCTATCCTTTGAGCTGAACAGAGCTATTGTTTAAATTAGACTCCTCCTCATATGAAACACATTACTGAAAAAAAACTGACTGGGTTCTTACTTGGTGAGAAATTAAAAACTGCTATGTTGCTTTAAAAACTTTATGTATTACTGCAATCAAATTCTGGACGTCAGGAAGGACATCATGAAGTCATATTGCCTTTACAGTACATAAAAGGTATTATTAGTCATAGTGTATAATGTATTTTCTTTACCACAACAGGTTGTGGTAGATGGCTCATGAGCTTGGGTCTGCCTGGACGTGTCTTCATATTAAAAGGAACTTTTAAAATACACTTCAGACCTTTTCTGAGATCCTGTTTGATTCAGTGTCTGATGTGGTCATTCACTCAAATTGAGAGAATGTAAAAGTTGATATGTGTGACTGCTGGAGGAGAGTCTTGATCATAGATCTGTTAGGGAAAAAACACAGACCCCTTTTCATCGGAAACATTCTCAGTACTGGTAGTAAACATTTATCTAATGCAATAACTAAGTTAATAACTGAATACATTTCTATGGATAACTGTCATGTTTGAGTAAAATCAGGTATGGATCCATCCAGAGTCATTTGAGCTCCTCCCAAATGACCAAGCTCCTCACTCTCTGAGCACAAACTCCCTTCAGATGAAACTTATTTCCATCACTTGCTTCTGTGATCTTATTTTTTTAGTTCATACACAGAGTTGGTGGCCATAGAGTCCCAGCAGCTGATAACAGCCTGACTAAGGGATGGTTCAGGTAGCTAATGCTTATGGTTTCTTCTTCAAACTAAACATACTATTCTTCTGGGATGAGCAGAAGGGAACAGATTGAAATATGATGTAATCTGACTTCATTTAGTAAAACTTTATTGTAGACTTAACCAGGATTTTAATAAATTTTGGATTATGCTCATTTCAGCTTTCGCCAGTTAAAATTAGGTTGAACCATTTTCAACTTGCTTGCCTGTTCAGTTTAAAGTCATGGGTAAATGTGTGGATGTGTACAATATCACTTTATCGAAACTCTTTTTCATCTGCAGAGAAAAAACAGAAGTCATAAGATCACATTGTTACTTGATATTAGTACATGCTGCGGTTTTTGAGCAGCAGTTCTTATGGTTACATAAGTAAACAACAGGTGCACTTTCTGCTGGAGTCTTCTTCAGTCATGATTGCACGATTTTGAAAAGAACTGGCATAGGTAGCAGAGTTTGAGCCTGTTTTCATCCACCCAATCCACTCCAGAGCTCCCCCTGGTCTCTGTCATATCCAGCCAATATTTTTAACCTGTCAAGGTATAACCAGATATGATAGATGACATCTTCACTTTCTCTCCAGGTCTTTTCACCTCAGAGGGATCCTGCTCCAGTTTGACCTCACTCCAAACTCCAGTGAGAAAAAATCATGTGATCATGAATAAAAAGAATAGAATAATGAATATATCCTTCCTTAACTTTGAAAATAATTACACAATCAAGAATATAACACATATAACCGAGACAACTAAAATTTAAGTATTTGTATGAATAAAATGTTGTTCTGGAAGTAATTAGATGAGAGTTTATGGTAATGGTTTTATACAACCTACTAAAGATTTCCGTCTACAGGAGCCTTTTGGTATTCAAAACTCACTTACACAACGTATTCTCTATTCTTTATTTTCTTCGTATTTTGGGAAGGAGATAAAAGCATATGATGTTATGAACTAGCTGGTTTTCACTGTTATGTTTCTATTGTTGCTTTTTCCTCGTTACTTTTTGCATTGTGTAACTCTTCCCTTCATAATTGAAAGGACTCTCTCTTTCTTCTCAAAATGAGTAATTTCTTTTTCATTTCATCAAAATCACTGTCCTTTTGTCTTTCACAGAAGTAAACAGCAGAATCTTCTGCTGTCAGGCTCTTTACTTCAAGGTACTGTCTGCTGCTGGACTCTTCTTCAGTCATGATGAAACGACTTTGAAAAGAACTGGAATAGTCAGCAGAGTTTGAGCCTGTGTTCATCCTACCAATCCACTCCAGAGCTCTGCCTCTGCCGTATACAGTGCAAATCATAGCTTGTCAGGTCATAACCAGATATGATGCATGACATCTTCACTCTCTCGCCAGGTCTTTTCACCTCAGAGGGAGACTGCTCCAGTTTGATCTCACTCCAAACTCCTGCAAGAACAAAAAAAGAGTTTTAAATATGTGATGCCATTTCTTGGAGAAACTCTCTTGAATGTCAGACTTTTTTTTTAAAGTATCAAGGTAATGTAACAAACATATGTGCAGACTGTCAGTAAAGGTCCGTCAGTTTTCGTGTCATTTCATATTATTGATTTACATTGGGTGTAAAGTTGTTGTGTTTTATTGAAGGTGGGGAGGCAATAAAATAAAACCTGAAGGATTTTGTACAACTGCTTAACCAACTTCTATCACTGTGGCCTTCGGGCACAATAATAAACAGCAGAATCTTCAGTCTTCAGGCTGTTCATCTGGAGATACAGCTGCTCTCTGCTGTTGTCTCTGGAGATGGTAAACCGGCCTCTGACTGACTGAGAGTAGTAGATGCTACTACCGCCATTACTGATATAAGCGATCCACTCCAGTCCTTTTCCAGGAGCCTGTCTGATCCAGACCATATCGTAGCTGCTGAATGAGATTCCAGATGTTGTACAGGTCAATCTGTGAGACTGACCAGGTTGTTTAACTGCTGGTTCAGATTCTGTCAGAGTCTGACCATTAACACCTATAAAAATAATGAGAAAATGAGTGACTTGCATAACTTTAAAGCATGTAATAAAATATTTTAGACCATTGAAAAAACAAAAAACAACCCATGACCTGCCAAGCAGAGAGTTAAAAACAGCAGTCTTATCCTACAGTCCATCATGTTGAGATGAGTCTGATTTCTGTCATCATCCCTGCAGTCAGATATGAAGAAGCTCTCTGTGTTTTTGCATTGACTCCTCCTCTCAGACATTTGTGTCCAACATCTAAAGAGTGAAGAATAATTAAGGCTTTTTTAAATCGTGTTTATCTCAATTAACATTTTTGGCATTTCCCAAAATGTTTGCCTGACTTCACAGAGAGAAACAGAATCCTGTGATTAGCAAATATTCCGTTTATATTGGGATGAAAGGGTATAAAAGAAGTGTATATTCTTAATTTAAATAATTTATTGAGAAGATGTGATATGCTCAATAATATATTAATGAGTTAGGTTGTTTTTTTTATTGTTTTTTCAACCGTTTTTCACAATATGTAAAAACATAACTTCGCACTTATATAACTTTACCTGGATCATATATCAGACAGTTTATCAAAGCAGTCTATGCCTTTAAACATAACATTTCTGTCATCCTTTTCTCTCCCTGGGATGTACCTGGGTTATACTTTCTCCCGTTCTGTAATATTAGCTAGATACATGCACACAACTAACAGACTACATCAGAAGTCTAATTGCAATGCTAAATACAGCACCATAAATGATGCACAAATTACATGTTTTTGTCTCTTACATTTATTTGTATTCTTTAAGCCTTAGTGATGAATATGCAATAGAATTTACTTTTGTTTGTTAAATAAAATTATAAATTCATGAAACAAAAACATGTGAATTGTAAAAAAAAAAAAAAAGAAGCATACTCATGGTCTCACCTGTCACTTGACATGCTGGCTTTAGGCTTTAATCTGTGGACTTTTCCACTTAAAATTATTCAGTCTATTTATAGTTGGACACTCCAGTCTCATCACCACATCTTTAGACAGACGTCTGAAGGAGTGTTTAGAAGGATTCTAAACATAAACACTGGACATAAATAAGATTTTGAAAGGGAGATGGCCAGTTAAATTATGTGTTTGTTTGATCATTTGTTGGTTTGTATTGCTCTGTTTTTGTTTGTTTGTGTGTGTTTTTTAATGGATTAGCCTTTGTATATTTTGCAGAAGTCTATAGAAAAATGGCTTGAGTGCATAATATGAATCAATTATGTATAAAATACATGTTGTGTTTTATTTGCTCTAAGAAACTCATCTACATTTACCAGTGAACTGATCCTGAAACAATCTGTGGTCTTAGGGCTCCTCCTCTGGTGGTGCAGAGTTTAGATAACCAAAGGCGCTTTTCTTCTTGACTTCTTGACTTCAGCTTGACTTCACCCACCTGAAATTAAAGCTGACAGGAAGCTAATTTCTTCAACTGTCATGATGTGACCTTGACTGAAAACCTTTGAAAACTATTTGTTTGATATCTGTTTAAACCATAAATGATTTGGTTCCATCCTGGTCACTGTGGTTGTCGGGCACAATAATAAACAGCAGAATCTTCAGTCTTTAGTCTGTTCATCTGCAGATACACCTGCTGTTTGCTGTTGTCTCTGGAGATAGTAAACCGGCCTTGAACTGACTGAGAGTAGTGGATATAACCACTAGTCTCACTGATCCCAGCAACCCACTCCAGTCCTTTTCCAGGAGCCTGTCTGACCCAGTGCATCCAGTAGTCACTGAATGTGAATCCAGAACCTGTACAGGTCAGTCTGTGAGATTCTCCAGGTCTTTTAACTACTGGTTCAGATTGTGTCAGAGTCTGACCATCAACACCTGTTAAACAAGTAAAGCAGTCACTTGCTGTAAACTGGTTAATTGTTTGAAGGCAAATATAACTCAGTATCAGTGAAACTGCCCAAGTGATAAAAAGCAGCAGTCCTCTCGTTATGTCCATCATGTCAAACTGAATTATGACCCCACACTCTCATCTTCCCTGCAGTCACATAAGTAGGTTTAAGACAGCCAGGTTTTGATTTGACTCCTCCTCACAGAAAGGAAAGAGCTGATGTAGATGTGACAATTATTCTCTTATAGTTCACATTTAGATTTTTCAATACATTTGATTTATTCATTAATTTAGTTCAGTTCACTTCAGTCATTGTATTGTTCCTACTGAAAAACCTGGTTCACAGACAGGCACACAAATGTTATCCAAAAAGAGAAGAAGAAGAAGAAGAAAAATGACATAAAACCAACAAAAACAATAAAAAAAAATAGATCAAAAATTTTATTCACGCACAAAATACAGAAAAATGCACAAAACATACAAAAACACAAGATATTAATCAGTAAAAATTACTAAAATATACAAGTACAGGTATGACATGAAGCAATTTAATAAGAACACTATTAGACTGGGACCAGCTAAGTGTTTGGTCCTATTACACCTTACTTGTGAAAGCACAAGCAATGATGGCCCTTCTTGGTCACTGCTTTCAGCCTGGCATCAAATTCATAATAATAATAATATAACAGAAAATAATTTGTTGATTTCTAATTCAAACGGTTTATTTTCTTTCTTTCTTTCTTTCTTTCTTTCTTTCTTTCTTTCTTTCTTTCTTTCTTTCTTTCTTTCTTTCTTTCTTTCTTTCTTTCTTTCTTTCTTTC
>NW_005187722.1:188582-189846 GCF_000239375.1 Pundamilia nyererei
TCATTCCTGTGCAATATGCCATGCCCTCCCGTCATATTTCTTTTCAAGATTTTCTTATTTAATCACTAGTGTACATATATTTATATTTATAGATACATATATATTTAGTCATCTTTTCTCTTTTACCATGTCTCTAATATTTTGCTCCTTACTATTTTTCTATTTTCTTTATTATTTTATTTTATTTTATTATATTTTCTCCTATAGGAGACTATACTGTATCATGCTGCTGAGTGACTGCTGCTCGTCAAACACATTTCATTGCAATGTTGACCTGTGCTAACTTGCATATGACAAATAAAACTGAAAACTGAAAACGAAATACGGTTAAAAATAGTTTTCACCTGCAGACAAAAGACAGAAGTTATAAGATCACATTATTACTTGATATTAGTACATGCTGAGGTTTTCGTGCAGCAGTTCTGTGTTCGGTGTTGGAAACAGAAGTAAAAGGGTTACTGTCTGCTGGAACCTTCTTCAGTCATGCCATAGGCAGCAGAGTTTCTTCCTGTGTTCATCCAGCCAATCCACTCCAGAGCTCCCCCTGGTCTCTGTTGTATCCAGCCAGTATTGTAACCTGTCAGTCTATAACCAGATAGGATACATGACATCTTCACTCTCTCTCCAGGTCTTTTTACCTCAGAGGGATCCTGCTCCAATTTGATCTCACTCCAAACTTCAATGAGAAAGAAAAAATCATGTGATCATGATTAAAAACAGAATAAAGAATAAATCTGTTCCTAACTGTGAAAATATACAACAAAGAACAGAGATGCAGGAAATCATATAATGCATAGCCAAGATGACTATAAAGTATTTTATGAATTTAAAAAATGCCCTAGATGGAAGAAATTAAAGTAGACTTGATGGCATAGACTTGATGGGTCATCAAAACCTGAATTTTACAGTGTTTACTTATCTGATAAGATAAGTTAAGTTAAGTAGCTGTCCAATACCTTTGCAAAAGATGGTATTGATGGTTTAATAGAACCATCCTATACAACAACAGATACAGGTATATACATAAACACAGGACTGGGGATACTCTTCCCTAACTATAAGAATATCCATAACAATAACACTCCTCTACACTCAAAAAAATAATTCATTGGATGAACGTAATTTTATCTTGCCACTTATATTCCATCTAAACAAATCATGTTATATTAATCCATCTTGATTGTGTTGTGTCAACACGATATATGTGTGTAGGTTTAACATAATATTAACATTAACATTCAGTTAATTTGACTTTTGTTCAATC
>NW_005187722.1:190956-193348 GCF_000239375.1 Pundamilia nyererei
CTGTTTCTCTTTCCCTCTTTCTTTCTCCCCTTCTTTCCCCCAGTCAAGTCTGTCCCGTATTCAGTAAGTGAAAATAAAATAAACAATAAAAGGTGAAGCAAATGGGCCATTACGGCAAGGCTGGGATGGTCAATTTGGTAAAGTAAATCTGTTGGGCATCTTTGTTTGCCTTTAGACAACAATTCTGATGGCAAAAGAGCTAAACGGGACAGGCAAAAAAAAAAAAAAGAGTTTGAGCCTGTTTTCCTCCTACCAATCCAATCCAGCTTGTCAGGTCATAACCAGATATGATAAATGACATCTTCACTCTCTCTCCAGGTCTTTTCACCTCAGAGGGACCCTGCTCCGGTTTGATCTCACTCCAAACTCCTGTAGGAAAGAAAGGAGAAAGTTGTCTTCAGTGTTTTAAAGTATAACCAATTTTCTAACCATGGAAACAATGAATAAAGAGTAACTCATTAAACTTTAAAGTATTTTAGTAAGCTGATAAAGAAAAAACACATATCAGTTATAGTCTGCTTTTACTCTAATAGCTAATAATCTGTTGTGTTTTGTATACAGTTCTAAAACAGCTGTGTTTAAAAAAAGTATTGCTCTGAATAAAGTTAACTTTATCATCAACTTCACACTATTTTTTTTAAGCATTAGGAGTATATCACTCTAAACTGAACACATCACTTGATTCAGGATTTGTTGGTCTCCAAACTGTTTTAAGGGTCAGTTATGGCTCAGATAGTGGCTGAAGTTTAAAAAGTAATTAAACTAGTTTAATTTCTTAATAATGCTACAGGCTATTAAAGTCTAAGTTATTTATTTTAAATTGGAACTTTTAAAGATTAAACTTGTGTGATGCCATTTCTTAGAGAAACTCTTGAATATCATATTTTTATGGGCCTCCTCTCCCTAAATTCTTTACTGAACTGGGGACATCCGTTGCTACTCAGACTGTTTTATCAGGTATCAGCAGTAAATTTTCGTGTGTGCTCCTTAGCGAAGATAATTGTACTGTGTGTCACAGCTTAAATTTCTTATAAGATAGAAAATGGTGTGTCATTTTTTATATATATATGTTATACTTTCTTGAGTGTGAATGATTTCTCTAAACTAAAGTATAATAAAACCTGAAGGATTGTGTACAGCTGCTAAATTAACTCCTATCACTGTGTCCATCGAGTACAATAATAAACAGCAGAATCTTCAGTCTTCAGGGTGTTCATCTGCAGATACAGCTGCTCTCTGCTGTTGTGTCTGGAGACAGTAAACCTGCCTCGGACTGACAGTAGTTGGTGGCACCAGTAGTATCAGTTGCAAGTTTATATTTCCCAGTTTAGTTTTGTATGCTTTTCCCCTGTCAGCAAATAAAGCTGAGTTTTTTGAGTTCATCCCTCGAGTCTGAGTGCCTGCATCTTGGGTCCTACTTCTGCCTGCCACACAGCATTCCATGACAGCTACTAACTTTCACAGTAAGAATTTATTTCAACAGGCCAAAACATATATTTCACATATTCCACAAAAAATCTGACAAATCCTCAAAGCCCATCTCTTTAATATATGTACATGAGGGCAAAACTGGCTTTAATGACACTTGCAAAAGCAAAGCCATTCCAAAAAAATGTCACTCTGCTCGCGAAATGGGTTCAAATAAGATAAGATTTGTAAATGATTTGTTTAGTAATAAAATCATTCTTTTATTTGTTTTATATTATTGTTACAATAAGTGATGATGTGGAAAAAAAGGTGTTTGAGTTCTACACTTCCTGCTGTGCCTAGAAGGAGCTTTTATTTTGAAGATCTGCCGGAAGTTGTGCATTAACATGGAGTGTTGTTCCAAATAACTGGAAGGGAAAGAAAAAGTTTTCCTTATTATTAGCAGAAACTGCCTCTGTGACTGAAGCAAAGCTTCATAAAAGTTGTTAAAAAAAGTGTTTCAGAAGTTATTGGCTAACATCTCAAAAGTGAGATGAAGGTCAGGCAGAGCTGCTGATATCAGCAGAAGTGGCAGCAAAATTAATGGCATCCCATGTGTCTCGGTAAGCTAAATTATTTACCATCTGAGTTAAAGAATAACAACAAGAGTAATTAAATGTTGAACTCATTTTATTTTCTTCGTGAGTTGCAGATGTTACTTTTGATGATGCTAATCATAGTAGTTGATGCATAAAATGCTTTTTTCTACTGTATCTGTCATTTCACTAAGGACTGCTAGTGTTAGGAGGAAACAACTGCAATTTAATAACTTTTTGTACAGAATTTAGTTGTGGTGTGTGGTCTATGGAAACTTTAAGCTTTAACTTGTTAATTTGTTCTAACTTGTTATTTTATTTGTCTAATAATTGTGTCATGTGTGTGTGTGTGTGTGTGTGTGTGTGTGTGTGTGTGTGTGTGTGTGTGT
>NW_005187722.1:193368-195282 GCF_000239375.1 Pundamilia nyererei
TTCTTTCTTTCTTTCTTTCTTTCTTTCTTTCTTTCTTTCTTTCTTTCTTTCTTTCTTTCTTTCTTTCTTTCTTTCTTTCTTTCTTTCTTTCTTTATAATTCGACTCTAGTTTAACAAATAAACATTATGTTATTCCTGCTTTAACATACATAACATATAGAATCACTGGTTTACAGAAGCAAACTGAATAATTTAGCTGTATTTGTAGAAATGGTCGGTAACCCTCTGTCCATGTGTTTTCATGTGTGATGGACTTTAGAGCACAGTGGTGTAGTCATATTGTTTGTGAACAGGTTTTCATGCTGTTTTACTATTTAACTGTTTTGAGATTCTTCAAAGGAGCTGAGCAAATGTGATGTGATTACTGTCACCACTGCCCCATACAGACACAAAAACAGCATGTACAGTTTCACAGATTTCCTAAAACAACCAACATACACCAATAGCTCTATACTCTTTTTCAATAGATACTGGTCAAATTTGACCTTTGAACAGGAACACAGTTTTTGTTTTTTGTGCATTTTGAGTCATTATAGTAAAAATCATACAATTTCAGGCTAAAAGAATGACATTTAGGGTATTTTTTAACACTTTCATAATAACTAATGATGGATGCATTTAAGGTTATAGTTTCTTGATTGTCATCTTTTAGGATAAAACAATGTGTAACTAAGTGATGATCTATGTCCTTTGCAGACTTTACTGGGAATAAGAATTAAAGGGAAAAGTGCAATATTGTGAATGAAGCGACTGTAAAGTATTGCACTAAGTATTAGTACAATGACAATAAAGATATTCTGATTCTGAAATAAACATAAGCACGTAGCACTTCCTTGGGATCCACTAATACAATAAAAAAGAATAATGGCAGGATTTTGTACAGCTGCTCAGCCACTTCTGTCACTGTGAGTCTCGAGCACAATAATAAACAGCAGAATCTTCAGTTTTCAGGCTGTTCATCTGCAGATACAGCTGCTGTTTGCTGTTGTCTCTGGAGGCAGTAAACCTGCCTCGGACTGACTGTGAATAGTAATTGGTGCTACCACCAGTATCAGCAGCAATCCATTCCAGTTCTTTTCCAGGAACCTGTCTGACCCAGCTAAACCAGTGGCTGCTGAGTGTGAATCCAGAGGTTGTACAGGTCAATCTGTGAGACTGACCAGGTTGTTTAACTGCTGGTTCAGATTCTGTCAGAGTCTGACAATTAACACCTGCCCCATTGAAGAGAAACACAATGACGAATGCACAACTTAAAAAGGATGGCCCAAAATATAATTTAAATTATCATCAACAAAGTTCTTCACCTGCCAAGCAGAGAGTTATAAGCAGCAGTCCTGTCCTACAGTCCATCATGTCAGGCTGTGAGTCCACTGTTCTCTGTCATCATCGCTACAGTCAGACATAAAGAGATAGAAGCTGTCAGTGCTTTGCATTGACTCCGCCTCCAGCTTTTCCCTGATCTCACTGACAACGTGATCTAGGTCAGGGAAAGGTGGGTCCGAAAATCCATAAAGATGAGCGGTGTGCTAAGAATCGCCATAACCTTACACTGCTCTCCTTGACAGTCTGATTGTGCTCACCATCTTGAAACTACTAATCACAGTAGATGGACAACAAAATGATTTCTCACTTTCTTACAACGTGTTTGTTTTATGCAGGTCATATAAATAGGAACAGCTGGTTATCACTCAAGAAAGAACATTTACTGCCAGATTTACTGAAGCACAAAGCCTTCTTTAACACTAAAAATTTTCTGAGTTATAATAATAACATGTGGTACCAATTTTGTGACTAAAAGTTTTGCCCAGTCTTTTGCAGATAGCCTTGTGTTGTACATCCTACACTCTGCACTTCATTTAATGTAATTAATGTACAATCCTTAACATGTTTTGTGTGTGTGTGTGTGTGTGTGTG
>NW_005187722.1:195302-205469 GCF_000239375.1 Pundamilia nyererei
ATTCTAGTGTGGAATACACACCAAGCCTTTGCAGCCTGTTAGAGATCACACACAATTAATTATATGCCTCTAAGTATACATGGTTGAATATTTCCTAATACAAATAACTACATGCAGTATTCTACCATATGCAAACTTATATCACTAAAAGATTATACTGACTACTAAACACAATTTTCCATTAACAGAATGAAATAATAATTGCATTATTGTTTTCTTAACAGGGATGTAAAACAGATGTCTGAGTCACACTGGAGGATTTTGTTCAGCTGCTTCACTGATTCCAGTCACTGTGAGTGTCGAGCACAATAATACACAGCAGAATCTTCAGTCTTCAGGCTGTTCATCTGCAGAAACAGCTGTTCTCTGCTGTTGTCTCTGGAGGCAGTAAACCTGCCTTGTACTGACTGAGAGTAGTAGTTGCTGCCACCATTAGTATCAGTTGCAATACACTCCAGTCCTTTCCCAGGAGCCTGTCTGATCCAGGCCATCCAGTTGCTACTAAATGAGAGTCCAGAGGTGGTACAGGTGAGTCTGTGAGACTCTCCAGGTTATGTAACAACTGGTTCAGATTGTGTCAGAGTCTGGGCATTAACTATTAAATCGGAACCAAATAACAGTCAGTTTCATTCATTTTGCAGCATTTTATTGATAATTAAAGGTCATTTAGCTTTACCTCCCCAGTAGAAAGTTAAGAGCAGCAGTCCTCTCTTGTAGTCTATTGTGTTAAACTGTATGACATCTGCTCGCTTTGTCATGCTCCTTGCACTCAGATAAGTAGAGGTTTAAGATAAATTTTGCATTGACTCACATTGTACTACCAGACTGTTTCATGTGAACTCTTTTTGTGGTTAAGCTAGAATGAATGCTGGGTGTAAGCAAATGTCTTAAAATGTTTTCACAACCTTAAAAATTAGCAACGTTTTTTTATGTCACTTCAACAACAATTATAGCTGTAAAAATGTAATCTGAAAGTGAAACATTATACTTTTTCACATACTGAGCTTTGACACTGATTTGAACAGACAAAAAGTTAATATTTAAAAATTTTAGCGCATTAGTTTCTTCTGAATCCACCTAGTATCTCAGTTGTTGCTATATTATAACATACTTTGCAAAACTATTAGCACAACTATTACACATAACACAACCTGTTTTCTTATAAATACTCATCCATCAATTATTCATCCAGTCTGACCGATCTTTATCGCAAACTTCTTTGCCTTGTAGACGGATTAAATTAAAGCCATTTTTTAAAAGTTAGTTAATTTGTGTTCCATGTGGATATATGAATGATGGTTTGTAATATAAAAAGAAAAATCAACCTTTACCAAAACTTCTTTACACAGCTACATTCACAACTGAAAATATCTTAAAAGTTTATTTTGTGACTCAGAAAGAGTAATAGTAAAACTAAGTAGCTACCGCCATTGTTGGAAACAAATTGGCTGGGCCGCGCTATGAATTCTGGGATAGATTGGGTCATGAAGGATGTACCGACTCGGCTTTCAAATACGACCTGCAAAGTGTGCAGTCTTACTTGCAAAAGTTTTGCGAGATCTTGCAAAACTTCATCTTAAAATTTTTTTCTCCCAAGGCCCTTTGCTAGGCTCCGTATGTTTGCACTTCCAATACCGGCGCAGTGTTTTGCTGTGACCAAAAATATTTTTTTGGTCACTAATTTGCTCTTTAGATTTTGCAGGACTGAAACTGTTAAATTTGTTAATCTCACATTTCTCCGCTGCACCTGTAAAAACAGCTGCTATCTGCTGTCAACTCTGGAGGTGGAGCTGTTGAAGTGAATGACTGCTACTGAGAGTAATATTTGCTGACAATAACATGTAGTAATGTGCTCTGGAGGTTTTGTACAGAGGAATAGCAGGAAGTTCTTCTTCCAGTGCTTGACCTGAAGGTTAAAAGTACTGGTTGACACATGTTAAGTCAAAGCTCTGCAGAAAAATCACATCACTCACAAAGTTTGAAACCTGATTAATCTTCCCAGTCCAATCCAGAGTTCGCCCTGTCCTCTTTGGTGAAGTCCCGTTTAAGTTAGTTTCTGATCTGTATTGCAGTTTAACTGGAGCAAGTCAGACATTTGAAAACATCAGAACCTTATATTCAACAATATGAGTGTTGAGAGGGACAGAGAGTGGAATGGCAGACAATAGCATCCGAAGATCCATCTCTGAAATTAAACCAAAAAACACCAGAGGATCAAATGGTAAATGACCTGCATTTGTATAGCACTTTTCTAGTCCCTAAGGACCCCAAAGCGCTTCACACTACATTCAGTCATTCTCACACTGGTGATGGCAAGCTACATTGTAGCCACAGCTGTCCTGGGGCGCACTGACAGAGGAGAGGCTGCCAGACACTGGCGCCACCAGGCCCTCTGACCACCACCAATAGGAAACATGGGGTTAGCATCTTGCCCAAGGACATTTGGCATGCAGCCAGGAGGTAGTCTGGGATCGAACCACCGACCTTCTGATTAGTGGCTGACCTGCTCTGCCACCTGAGCTACAGCCACCCCAACTGCTGACAAACACTGTGGACTCACAAACTGGATTTATACATTTTGTCTTTTTCCCTGCTCTTCTTTCCTGCGTTGGACTAAAGCCTCCCACTACATTATAACTTCCAAGGATTTGGCTCCCTTATTATCAGATAATATATCGACACAGATTGGAGATAAGTTCATCTTCAGACCTTGATGTGCCCATCCCCTCTCTCAGAACTAGGTTTAATTGTATTAGTATTAGTATGGATAATGTTTTCATTATACTACAATTATGATGCAAGATACATTTGGCATAATGAGGACTGCAGGATTTTGTACAGCTGCTTAAACAACTTCAGTCACTGTGGATTTCGAGCACAATAATAAACAGCAGAATCTTCAGTCTTCAGACTGTTCATCTGCAGATACAGCTGCTGTTTGCTGTTGTCCTTGGAGATGGTAAACCGGCCTTGAACTGACTGAGAATAGGAAGTGCTGCCATCACGCCAGTATATGTAAGCAATCCACTCCAGTCCTTTTCCAGGAGCCTGTCTGACCCAGACCAGGCTGTAGTCTCCAAAGGTATATCCAGATGCTGTACAGGTCAGTCTGTGGGATTCTCCTGGTCTTTTAACTGCTGGTTCAGATTGTGTCAAAGTCTGGCCATCAACACCTGTCAACAGAAATAAAAAAAATCATGACAAAAAAGTATTATCATAAATTTAAAAAACATAAGAGCATCGGCAAAAAGTTTCACCTGCCCAGCAGACAGTTAAAAGTAGCAGTGCTGTCCAGTAGTCCATCATGTATAACTGTTCCTGCCCACTGTGCTGTCATATTCTAAGCAGTCAGACAAATAAATGTAGAAGGCAATGGAACATTTGCATTGACTCCTCCTTAAAAGCAGGAAAAAACTAGTAAGTCATTAACAATTGGTTCTAACTTAAAATGAACTATTGTATTGTGAAGTTACAAAAACCTCAGTGTGAAACCAGTAGTTTTTAGTGGTTCCAAATAAAAAAAAAAAACATTTACACTATAAAGCTATCTGCTGTAATGTGTTTGACTTTCAGGTACGGAGTGCTGCTGAGGACATCTTTAGTTCTGACAAAACTGCTTTGAGATGATCTAACAGCTGGAAGTGATTCTTTCAAGTTCTCAACTCAAGTGTATTTATAAAGCACATAAAACAACTCATGTCAACCATCGTGCTCTGCGAAATATAAAATGGATAAAAAACATGAGGGAATGGAAAGTAAAATACATGTTACTAGGTGCTAAACATATAGTGGCAATAAAGCCATAAAAGAGACGGTGGGTAATTCAGACAGTCTCATATGCCAATGAAAAAAAGGTTTTTTTGTTTTAAAAGAATCAGTGGAGGGAGTAGATTTGACAGTGAGGGGAATGCTGTTCCACCTGTATCCATTCAAAACACTTTCCTGACCTTGGCAACACTCTGAATTTTTTTTGTTGCAGAAAACCCAGATATGATATTTTGGGGTCTTTTCAACATTTCATTTAAATCTCCAAACTTCTATTGGAACAAATGTATCTGTTATGGTTCATATTTGTTTTTAAATCATTGTTGTTTTGATGCGATAAAAAATTTTTTCTATTAAAAAGAAAAAGAAACAGCATATTACACATTTCATTCTACACACCAATCTAATATAGGCTATTGCATCTTTAAAAATATCACAGTCATTGTGGTTTAATAAACATTGGCTTTCACAGTCTTCTGACTGCTGCTCTACAAATTTAACATAGTGAACTACAGCTACACTCACTGTTCTCTAAAGGGAGCAACTTGACATTGACTGCCCTCTAGTGGGGTTTTTATTTTTGTTTGTTTGTTTTGCTGTTGTTTTTTTCCTGATACTTGGACAATGCATTAAGCAATTCAATTTACTTTCTTTTTCTTTTTGCCTCATCTTTCTAAGATTAAATATTACCAGTTTCAATAAAACCCACATAATCAGCATTGATTTTGATGGGATTTGTGTAGCTGTTAAATTAGCTCCAGTCACTGTGGCTCTCAAATAAAATCCAAAGTACACGTACAAGTACTACTACTGCTAATAATAATAATAATGAATAATAGTGTATCATGATCACAAATAAACAAAATTGTATCCAGAATACTTGATTTAATTTAATTTAATTTAAATGAATTTAGTACTACTCCCTAAGGAAATTATGTCAGATAGCAAAAAGTATCAGTTGTTGTTCAGACTAACAGTTTAATGAAAGTGTGAGTCCTGTGCTATTATGGTTCTTAGAGGTGCTTCACTCTGGGATAGTTTTACTCTACTCCAGGCCAAAAATTTAACAAAAGGAAAAAAAAAACATTCAGGTTGCTCCTTAGCCAAATTCAGATTTAATGTGGTTGTCTGTGAGAGAGAGTGTGTGTGTGTGTGTGTGTGCAAGTGTCAGTGAGAAGAATTCCATAAGAAAGGAGATAATAAAATCTTTCAAGATTACTACAGATGAAATGATAAGTTTGATGAGTGTGTCGTAGTTTTGTTTCTTTTCTTCTGGGTGGAAAAGTTGTTACAGCTGGACATGGAAAATCCGTGTAAACAATTGGAATGTGTAATAAGGCCTGAAATCAGCACAGATATGAAAAGTTTATCATTAACTGATCACCATGTTTTATGAAGTGTGGGTACCGGTCATAATGAAATCATCTTCTTGATGGCATTGAAGGAGACAAGAATGAAGAGCATAGCTGAAAGAACTAAAATAAAAAGCTTCCAGAATTTCTCAGACAAGTCCAAAAGAGCCACCGTAATAGTATTGGTAACAATAACATTAGTTTTAGTAATATCCTCATTACATTAAAATTAAGATGTTAAATACATAAACTGTAATAAGAATCATGCAAAGCTGTTCAAGCAGCTTCAGGCACTGCGGCGCTTGAGCACAATAATGAACAGCAGAATTTTCCAGTTGTTCATCTGCAGACACACCTGCTGTCTGCTGTTGTCTCTGGAGATGGTAAAGCAGCCTCGGGCTGACTGAGACTAATAGATGATAGCACTATCATATCTGATTATTACAACTCAGGACCCTGTCTGACACAAATCATCTGGTAGTCACTAAATGTGAATCCAGAGGCTGTCAGATGTGGCATAATGAGGACTGCAGGATTTTGTGCAGCTGCTCAAACAACTTCAGTCACTGTGACTCTCGAGCACAATAATAAACAGCAGAATCTTCAGTCTTCAGGCTGTTCATCTGCAGATACAGCTGCTGTTTGCTGTTGTCTCTGGAGATGGTGAATCGTCCTTGGACTGACTGAGAGTAGTGGATGTTAGCACTGTTATAATGGCTTGCAACCCACTCCAGTGCTTTTCCAGGAGCCTGTCTGACCCAGGCCATCCAGTAGTCACTGAATGTGAATCCAGAGGCTGTACAGGTCAGTGTGTGGGATTCTCCAGGCCTTTTAACTACCTGTTCAGACTCAGTCAGAGTCTGACCATCAACACCTGTCAGATGAATGAAAAAGAAAAATAACATAGTTACGACACAAGTTGTTATTTTTCAAGGCAAAACAACTAATTACGAGTTAAAATCTTCACCTGACAGCAGAGAGTTAAAAACAGCAGTCCTGTCTTGTCATGAGATCATATCAAAATGTGACTCTACTGATCTGTCGTTCTCACTACTGTGAGATAAGTAGAAGTAAAAAGCATCTGAGTTTGCATTAACTCCTCCTCACTGAATAAACTGAGCAGAAATTAACGTAGTCAACACTTTTAAGTGTTAAAATCACACTGAGCTCAATAACATCCTCAGTTCTGTCACCTACGAGAAAACAGCATAAAAATAGCATCAACTGCTGTTCAGACTAACAGTTTTAATGACAATCTCTAACTTCTATTATGTTACAGGTCTCCACTGGAGGAGCTTTTTTAAGAAGCACAGGGATCTGACTGTATCGTCACTGTTCACACAACCTAAAGCCTGCTTTGTTTGTTTTACAGTATAATTTTAAATTGTATATAAATGCAACAATAAAATGAGGTAAATATTTAATTTATAAATTTTAAAGTAATTGATAATTAAATACATGGACAAATACATAAATCTGTAGACAAAGGACATGATATTCTCTTGCTGTCTTGACCTTTGACCCCGAGTTCCAGGGCTGTACAGTACTGCTAACCTTTGTACAGGACATTAGTTGATAGGGTTGTATTGTTGTGTGTTGCTGCCTGTTGAGTATTTAATCAGGTCTGTCAGTGGTTTGTATCACTGTGTGTTAAGGGCGTGCACAGTAATAAACAGCTGTGTCCTCAGGCTGCAGATTCTGTCCTGTTATTGTCACTGTTTGAGCAGAAGTGTCTCTGCTGATGCTGAACTTGTTTTTTAAAGCATCATTGTTGGCAGTGCTCCCACTAGCCCAAATAAGGTTAATCCATTCCAGCGGGTTTCCTTCACGCTGTCTGACCCACACTGTTGCATAGCTAGTTACAGAATAACCAGAGACGCGACAGGTGATGGTCAAAGACTGTCCAGGCTGCACGATCCTTGAGTCTGGTTGGATGAGATCAATACTGTACACACCTGTGGGGACAGAAATCAACATTATTACCATCATTTATCTGACTATTCAGTGTTTATTAGAGTGAATCCACTAAATGCTCCTCACAGGATCCAGCAGCCAGCAGCAGTATCAGAGTGAACATGATTGATGTTGAAGCTGAAA
Organism: Pundamilia nyererei; assembly: GCF_000239375.1. Lineage (NCBI taxonomy): Eukaryota > Metazoa > Chordata > Actinopteri > Cichliformes > Cichlidae > Pundamilia > Pundamilia nyererei. The sequence continues at coordinate 202,517 of NW_005187722.1, forward strand.
TGATGTGAGCTCATTGGTCCTCTCACTGAAGCACAGAAGCACCACTCCCTTTTAAGTAACTTTTTCATTTGCATATTTTTAAATAAATGACATTTAAATATAATGACATTTGATCTTTTTGACCAGACTGCATAGTAAAGTGTTTTTTTTTTATTTGTTTGTTTGTTTAGTTTTATTTTTTTCTTTGAAGACTTGTTAATGAATTATTTACAGTTTCAAACTAAACATCTCTGCCTGACTGTTGCTGAGTATTTGTGCAGGTCTGTGAGTGTTCAGCCTCTGACTGACAGCAGTTATCAGCTTGATAAACCTGAAGTATTATTTTGTTTTAAATTAATTTTACAAATTTGTCAAATCAAATTTTTATTTATTTCCATATAAACTGAATACAGTATGATACAGAGCATTTTAAATAATATTTTTTACTGCCACTGAATTTATGATGTTTTTTAATATAGACAAAGAACTGAATTATGAAAAACTGTCTTAACAAAAAATAAAATAAACATTTATTTCAGTACTAACACATCTACTGATTCTGACTCCAGTGAAGTAAGGATCTTTTCCAGAACAGCTAAAAACAGGCACAGAGTTTAGTTGATGGTGTATAAGCAGCATCCAAAGTTCAGTTTTGCTTCCTCCTCTGAAAACCAAAGTTATTCTCTTGAAATCATTGAAACAAAAACGAAAAACAATTTGCACTTTTGGACTTGAAGAATAGCAGCAATGCTAAAGGTACCAGTTGGTAGAATGGGCAGGACTGTCCATATTAAATTACCCAGATAAAAGATTGAGACTTAAACTGTTGTTCAGTCTTTCTTATTTTTAAGATGTTTGTATTTGTGAGAAAATGAAAATAAAGATTTAACATGAATAGCTAATAAATATCCCATAAAATGAATGTTGAGTTCATCGCAAAGTCTCAGAAGCATAGGAAAGTAAAGTTGATCACTTTGTCCTTCTAACGTTTTAAGCTGAATTTTACACAATGAACCACAACTCTGCTGATCTTGCCATTTTCGAAAAGAAGATACTTGACAGAAGAAAAACAACTGGACTGGATTAACTGCATGTGATCTGATGGGAACACTGACAAAAATTATGCATTAAAGAACAAGTTCAGCATCAGCAGAGACACTTCTGCTCAAACAGTGACAATAACAGGACAGAATCTGCAACCTGAGGACACAGCTGTTTATTACTGTGCACGCCCTTACCACACAGTGACACAAACCACTGACAGACCATCACAAATACTCAGCAACAAGCAACACACAACCACACACAAGTAATAAATGTACAGAAACAGAGAGAGAGAGAGTGAGAGTAAGAGTAAGAAAGTAGCTCTTTGGAGGATGTTTCTAACAGCTAATGTGCATCCAAAGTTAACTGAAACCTGAAACTTCTCTTCTAATTCTAATAAATGGCTTTTGCTTCAATCACTTATGTAGAAAATGATCAAAGAAAAAGAAGGAAAATCTTTTTAAAAATAGTTCTGTTTTCTGTGGCCTACATTGTAGAGGGTGACTTCTGCTCTTTTCTTTCCCTGTCTTTCTTATCTTTCTCCATCTCTGAGTAAGGTTAGCTCTCTTTCTTTTCTCTCCCTGTAAAATACAGCAGCTGGACCTTTAGCTAGCAACACACCTGCAACAAACTGCATTTGAAATTGTTTGCTAAAAAAAAACCATTACTCCCTTTATGCTCCTTTTGCTTCTTGTTTGTAGCGACATCTGCACTCATTTTAGCAACAACAAAAAAAAAACATATCACTTTAACCCCTGACTATTGCATGCAATTTTTCCTCTTTTATCTCTTTTTATCTTAAGTGATGAACACATGAACATGATTGTTTTTCATGTGTTACTGTTTAGGCTCAAATCGGCTTGATGTTTAAAGGCTTGCAGTGAGGTGGAACAAGTACCTCGCCTCAAATGTGTTAAACCAAAAGCAACAAGCCTGTTTTGAAAATGTAAGGAGTAGAAAAGTACAGATATTTGTTTTGCTTACACCTACTATTCTCACTCAGTTCAATCCTGGTTTATCTTCAGTGACAACAGCAAATAGCATTTCATACATTTCAGAGAAAATTCCCAATCCGCTGAGTTATAAATTTAATTAGTTTTTTCTTTGTGTGTGTTTGTGGTTTATTTTTTTATTTTTTATTTTTTTACAAAGGTCTTATGTCACCATATCTTGTATCGTATCTTGCTTCAAAGTAGTCAGTGTTTCTTGTCATTTTTTAAAGTGGTGTTGAGCAATACTTCTTAAGAGTTTATGTTCAGTCCACACTTGTACCTGACCATTCTGAGAGAATTTTATTTTAATCTCTCATCTATCAATTAATTAATCAAATAAGTAAACAGCTGTGTCCTCAGGCTGCAGAGTCTGTCCTGTTATTGTCACTGTTTCAGCAGAAGTGTCTCTGCTAACACTGAACCTTTTTTTTTAAAGCATGATTTTTGTCAGTGCTCCCACCAGACCGTATCATGAGAATAGTCTACTGTATTTGTTTTGTTTCATGCCATCTAATCCAAGCTGTTGCATAGCTAGTTACAGAATAACTAGATAGCCAGAGATTGTCCAGGCTCTACGATGCTTGAGTCTGGTTGAGTAAAATCAATACTGTACGCACCTGTGGAAAAAAGAAATCAACATTTTAGTCTTTACCTATTTGATTACCTAGCATTGCTACTGTGTTTATGTGGATCCAGCAGTTTTTCAAAGGATCTAGCTGTTAGGAGCAGAACGCCGCTGATGTTGGAACTGAAGAGCAGTGAGCTCTTGTTTTCATTTTCTCAATTTTGAGAAATTCCTCAAAATTGAGGGGAACTTTGTATTTGCATTTCATTAAATCATTTGAATATTGCATTTTTGTTCTTGAAGTATCTTTGATGTTTTCTACCCACGCCAGCTGTAACAGCTAAATTATGTAAGTACTTAATATAAGTCAAAC
>NW_005187722.1:205489-217269 GCF_000239375.1 Pundamilia nyererei
ACTACTTCCAAAAACATTCAGCTTTGATATTAATGAGTTTTTTGGGTTCATTGAGAACATGGTTGTTGTTCAGTAATACAATTATTCCTCAAAAATACAACTTGCCTAATAATTCTGCACTCCCTGTATAAAGTATTTTATGAATTTAAAAAATGCCCTAGATGGAAGAAATTAAAGTAGACTTGATGGGTCGTCAAAACCTGAATTTTACAGTGTTTACTTATCTGACAAAGATAAGTTAAGTTAAGTAGCTGTCCAATACCTTTGCAACAGATGGTATTGATGGTTTAATAGAACCATCCTATACAACAACAGATACAGGTATATACATAAACACACGACTGGGGATACTCTTCCCTAACTATAACAATATCCATAACAATAACACTCCTCTACACGTGGTTGCATTTGAAGGTGCAATGCTTCGCAGCGAAGCAGCAGAAGAAAACAGCAGAATCTTCTGTTGTCAGGCTCTTCATTTCAAGGTACTGTCTGCTGCTGGAGTCTTTGAAAAGAACTGGAATATTTAGCAGAGTTTGAGCCTGTTTTCCTCCTACCAATCCAATCCAGCTTTTCAGGTCATAACCAGATATGATACATGACATCTTCACTCTCTCTCCAGGTCTTTTCACCTCAGAGGGACCCTGCTCCGGTTTGATCTCACTCCAAACTCCTGTAGGAAAGAAAGGAGAAAGTTGTCTTCAGTGTTTTAAAGTATAACCAATTTTCTAACCATGGAAACAATGAATAAAGAATAACTCATTAAACTTTAAAGTATTTTAGTAAGCTGAGAAAGAAAAAAAACATATCAGTTATAGTCTGCTTTTACTCTAATATCTAATAATCTGTTGTGTTTTGTATACAGTTCTAAAACAGCTGTGTTTAAAAAAAAGTATTGCTCTGAATAAAGTTAACTTTATCATCAACTTCACACTATTTTTTTTAAGCATTAAGAGTATATCACTCTAAACTGAACACATCACTTGATTCAGGATTTGTTGGTCTCCAAACTGTTTTAAGGGTCAGCTATGGCTCAGATAGTGGCTGAAGTTTAAAAAGTAATTAAACTAGTTTAATTTCTTAATAATGCTACAGGCTATTAAAGTCTAAGTTATTTATATTAAATTGGAACTTTTAAAGATTAAACTTGTGTGATGCCATTTCTTAGAGAAACTCTTGAATATCACATTTTTATGGGCCTCCTCTCCCTAAATCCTTTACTGAACTGGGGACATCCGTTGCTACTCAGACTGTTTTATCAGGTATCAGCAGTAAATTTTCGTGTGTGCTCCTTAGTGAAGATAATTGTACAGTGTCACAGCTTAAATTTCTTATAAGATAGAAAATGGTGTGTCATTTTATATATATATATGTTATACTTTCTTGAGTGTGAATGATTTCGCTACACTAAAGTAAACCTGAAGGATTTTTTACAGCTGCTAAATTAACTCCTATCACTGTGTCCGTCGAGTACAATAATAAACAGCAGAATCTTCAGTCTTCAGGCTGTTCATCTGCAGAAACAGCTGTTCTCTGCTGTTGTCTCTGGAGGCAGTAAACCTGCCTTGTACTGACTGAGAGTAGAAGTTGGTGCCACCATCAGTATCAGTTGCAATCCACTCCAGTCCTTTCCCAGGAGCCTGTGTGATCCAGGACATCCAGTTGCTACTGAATGAGAGTCCAGAGGTGGTACAGGAGAGTCTGTGAGACTCTCCAGGTTATGTAACAACTGGTTCAGATTGTGTCAGAGTCTGGGCATGAACTGTTAAATCGGAACCAAATGAAAGTCAGTTTCATTCATTTTGCAGCATTTTATTGATAATTAAAGGTCATTTAGCTTTACCTCGTCAGCAGATAGTTAAGAGCAGCAGTCCTCTCTTGTAGTCTATTATGTTAAACTGTATGACATCTGCTCGCTTTGTCATGCTCCTTGCAATCAGATAAGTAGAGGTTTAAGATAAATTTTGCATTGGCTCACATTGTACTACCAGACTGGTTTCATGTGAACTCTTTTTGTGGTTAAGCTAGAATGAATGCTGGGTGTAAGCAAATGTCTTAAAATGTTTTCACAACCTTAAAAATTAGCAACATTTTTAATGTCACTTAAACAACAATTATAGCAGTAAAAATGTAATCTGAAAGTGAAACATTATACTTTTTCACATACTGAGCTTTGACACTGACTTGAACAGACAAAAAGTTAATATTTAAAAATTTTAGCGCATTAGTTTCTTCTGAATCCACCTAGTATCTCAGTTGTTGCTATATTATAACACACTTTGCAAAACTATTAGCACAACTATTACACATAACAGAACCTGTTTTCTTATAAATACTCATCCATCAATTATTCATCCAGTCTGACCGATCTTTATCGCAAACTTCTTTGCCTTGTAGACAGATTAAATTAAAGCCATTTTTTAAAAGTTAGTTAATTTGTGTTCCATGTGGATATATGAATGGTGGTTTGTATATAATATAAAAAGAAAAATCAACCTTTACCAAAACTTCTTTACACAGCTACATTCACACCTGAAAATATCTTAAAAGTTTATTTTGTGACTCAGAAAGAGTAATATTAAAACTAAGTAGCTGCCGCCATTGTTGGAAACAAATTGGCTGGGCCGCGCTATGAATTCTGGGATAGATTGGGTCATGAAGGATGCACCGACTCGGCTTTCAAATATGACCTGCAAAGGATGCAGTCTATTTTTTTTGAGAAAAATAGCCTTACTTACTTACTTACTTGCAAAGGTTTTGCAAGATCTTGCGAAACTTCATCTTAATTTTTTTTTTCTCCCAAGGCCCTTTGCTAGGCTCCGTATGTTTGCACTTCCAATACTGGCGCAGTGTTTTGCTGTGACCAAAAAGATTTTTTGGTCACTAATTTGCTCTTTGGATTTTGCAGGACTGAAACTGTTAAATTTGTTAATCTCACATTTCACAACTGCACCTGTAAAAACAGCTGCTATCTGCTGTCAACTCTGGAGGTGGAGCTGTTAAAGTGAGTGACTGCTACTGAGAGTAATATTTTCTGACAATAACATTAGTAATCAGCAGCAGCAGCTGTTTAAAAATGAATCTAGAATATGGCGGTGCTGTGGAGGTTTTGTACAGAGGAATAGCAGCAAGTTCTTCTTCCACTGTTTGACCTGAAGGTAAAAAGTACTGGTTGACACATGTTAAGTCAAAGCTCTGCAGAAAACTCACATCACTGACAAAGTTTGAAACCTGATTAATCTTCCCAGTCCAATCCAGAGTTTGCCCTGACCTCTTTGGTGAAGCCCCGTTTAGGTTAGTTTCTGATCTGTATTGCAGTTTAACTGGAGCGAGTCAGACATTTGAAAACATCAGATCCTTACATATTCAACAATATCAGTGTTGAGAGGGACAGAGAGTGGCATGGCTGTGGATTGCTGACTAAAGAAATAAGTTATTCTTCCTCTAATTTCCCTCGATGGGCAGACAATAGCTTCCTAAGATCAATGTCTTATATTGAACCAAGAAACACGAGATGATCAACCACTGAAAAACACTGTGGACTCACAAACTGGATTTATACATTTTGTCTTTTTCTCTGCTCTTCTTTCCCGTGTTGGACTATAGCCTGCTACATTATAAAGCTAATTATAAGCTACATTATAACTTCTGAGAGAGGGGATGTGCCCACGATTAGGTTTAATTGTATTAGTATTAGTATGGATAATGTTTTCATTATACTACAATTATGATGAAAGATACATTTGGCATAATGAGGACTGCAGGATTTTGTACAGCTGCTTAAACAACTTCAGTCACTGTGGATTTCGAGCACAGTAATAAACAGCAGAATCTTCAGTCTTCAGACTGTTCATCTGCAGATACAGCTGCTGTTTGCTGTTGTCCTTGGAGATGGTGAACCGGCCTTGAACTGACTGAGAATAGGAAGTGCTGCCATCACCCCAGTATATGTAAGCAATCCACTCCAGTCCTTTTCCAGGAGCCTGTCTGACCCAGACCAGGCTGTAGTCTCCAAAGGTATATCCAGATGCTGTACAGGTCAGTCTGTGGGATTCTCCTGGTCTTTTAACTGCTGGTTCAGATTGTGTCAAAGTCTGGCCATCAACACCTGTCAACAGAAATAAAAAAAATCATGACAAAAAAGTATTATCATAAATTAAAAAAACATAAGAGCATCGGCAAAAAGTTTCACCTGCCCAGCAGACAGTTAAAAGTAGCAGTGCTGTCCAGTAGTCCATCATGTATAACTGTTCCTGCCCACTGTGCTGTCATATTCTAAGCAGTCAGACAAATAAATGTAGAAGACTATGGAACATTTGCATTGACTCCTCCTTAAAGGCAGGAAAAAACTAATAAGTCATTAACAATTGGTTCTAACTTAAAATGAACTACTGTATTGTGAAGTTACAAAAACCTCAGTGTGAAACCAGTAGTTTTTAGTGGTTCCAAATAAAAAAAAACCATTTACACTATAAAGCTATCTGCTGTAACGTGTTTGACTTTCAGGTACGGAGTGCTGCTGAGGACATCTTTAGTTCTGACAAAACTGCTTTGAGATGATCCAACAGCTGGAAGTGATTCTTTCAAGTTCTCAACTCAAGTGTATTTATAAAGCACATAAAACAACTCATGTTAACCAACGTGCTCTGCGAAATATAAAATGGGTAAAAAACATGAGGGAATGGAAAGTAAAATACATGTTAGTAGGTGCTAAACATATAGTGGCAATAAAGCCACAAAAGAGACGGTGGGCAATTCAGACTCATATGCCAATGAAAAAAAGTTTTGTGAGCCTTGTTTTAAAAGAATCAGTGGAGGGAGTAGATTTGACAGTGAGGGGAATGCTGTTCCACCTGTATCCGTTCAAAACACTTTCCTGACTTTGGCCATACTCTGAATTTTTTCTGTTGCAGCAAACCCAGATATGATATTTTGGGGGTCTTTTCAACATTTCATTTAACTCTCCAAACTTCTGTTGGAACAAATGTATCTATTATGGTTCATATTTGTTTTTAAATCATTGTTGTTTTGATGCAATAAAGATTTTTTTCTATTAAAAAGAAAAAAAGAAACAGCATATTAAATATTTCATTCTACACTCCAATCTAATATAGGCTATTGCATCTTTAAAAATATCACAGTCATTGTGGTTTACTAAGCATCGGCTTTCACAGTCTTCTGACTGCTGCTTTACAAATTTAACATAGTGAACTACAGCTACACTCACTGTTCTCTAAAGGGAGCAGCTTGACATTGACTGACCTCTAGTGGGGTTTTTATTTTTGCTTGTTTGTTTTGTTGTTGTTGTTTTTTTCCTGATACTTGGACAATGCATTAAGCAATTCAATTTACTGTACAAAAGTTGGGTGTTTTTTTGCTTTCTTTTTCTTTTTGCCTCATCTTTCTAAGATTAAATATTGCCAGTTTCAATAAAACCCACATAATCAGCACTGATTGTGATGGGATTTGTGTAGCTGTTAAATTAGCTCCAGTCACTGTGGCTCTCAAATAAAATCCAAAGTACAAATACAAGTACTACTACTGCTAATAATAATAATGAATAATATTGTATCATGATCACAAATAAACCAAATTGTATCCAGAGTACTTGATTTAATTTAATTTAATACTCCCTAAGGAAATTATGTCAGATAGCAAAAAGTATCAATTGTTGTTCAGACTAACAGTTTAATGAAAGTGTGAGTTCTGTGCTATTATGCTTCTTAGAGGTGCTTCACTCTGGGATACTCCAGGCCACCCTGTTCACACAAATGAATACACTGGTCATATTTACCATTTGTGCTGATTAGGATTATAAAATAACATATTTTGATTATAAGAATATCTTGGCCAAAATAACAGTTTTTTGCTTATAATATTGAAATAGCAAAAATTTAACAAAAGGAAAAAAAAACATTCAGGTTGCTCCGTAGTCAAATTCAGATTTAATGTGGTTGTGTGTGAGAGAGTGTGTGTGTGTGTGTGTGTGCAAGTGTCAGTGAGAAGAATTCCATAAGAAAGCAGATAATAAAATGAACCCCCTCTTTCAAGATTACTACAGATGAAATGATAAGTTTGATGAGTGTGTTGTAGTTTTGTTTCTTTTCTTCTGGGTGGAAAAGTTGTCACAGCTGGACATGGAAACAGTCAGTTTCATTCATTTTGCAGCAGTTTACTGATAATTAAAGGTCATTTAGCTTTACCTTGCCAGCAGATAGTTGAAAGCTGAAAGAACTGAAAAAAAAGAACTTCCAGAACTTCTCAGACAAGTCCAGAAGAGACACCTTAATAGTATTAGTAACAATAACATTAGTTTTAGTAATATCCTCATTACATTAAAATTAAGATGTTAAATACATAAACTGTAATTAGAATCATGCAAAGCTGTTCAAGCAGCTTCAGGCACTGCGGCGCTCGAGCACAATAATGAACAGCAGAATTTTCCAGTTGTTCATCTGCAGACACACCTGCTGTCTGCTGTTGTCTCTGGAGATGGTAAACCGGCCTCGGGCTGACTGAGACTAATAGATGATAGCACTGTCATGTCTGATTATTACAACTCAGGAACCTGTCTGACACAAATCATCTGGTAGTCACTAAATGTGAATCCAGAGGCTGTACAAGTCAGTCTGTGGGATTCTTCAGGCCTTTTAACCACTGGTTCAGACTCAGTCAAAGTCTAATCATCAAAACATATCAGATAAATTAAGAGAAAGAAAAAAAACAAAGAAAAGGGAAATAACACAGTTATAAAGTAAGTTGTATTTTTTAAGACAAAATGTAGTGGATTAGAAATGTATTTCCTTTCTGAGTAAGAACTTTGGTTCTTTATATCTAATAAAATAACTTCATTGTTGTTTTGACTGTGTTTCTGTAGAGAAAATGCAGTGGGAATCTAAAAGGAAATAAGTGGCAAGAGTTTGGCCTTGGATGATTGTGAGCTGTTCAATGAAGGGCAGTCAATCTGTACAGACAAGTGAAGGCGAGAGCTGCGTTTCAGTGTCTTCATTCATCTTTCCTCAATATTTCTCCCGTTTAAGGGCACAACAAAAACCACTAAATACTAGTGAAAACCTTCATCTGCCCAGCAGGGAGTGAAAAACAACAATTCTACAGTCCATCATACCAAAATGTGACTACTGATCACATTTTGATCAGTAGTCACATTTTGTCACATTCTGTCTCTAGAGTCAAATACATAGAAGTGAAAGACGTCTGAGTTTTGCATTACCTCCTAGTTTTACTAGTAGAAAATCACACTGTGATTAATAACATCCTTCGTTCTGTCACCTACAATAAAACACAGCACAGAAATCAAATAATAAAAAAGGTACATGATATAACACTTGAAAGTTACTTAAAATTGGACATTATTTGTACTAGCAAGTGCATTAACAAAAAAACAAAACAAAAACCCAAACTTAATCTTTAATTGACAGTGAAAAATCACCGAAAGCAAAGTTTCTGTTTGTCTGCTGGAAACAAAATGTATTGCCCCAAAATGACAGCTAAGAGGAACACTGAGTTCCGCAAGAGACATTGGAGAAAAAAATTGAAGATGTACTTAACTGTACCTAACTTTTTTGCAATCACAGCTAAATTCGCAGTCTGCTCATCTAGCTGTTATCTAAAGGGTGAGACTTCACTATGACTTCCCTCCAGTGTTCCAGAAAATGGAAACATTAGTTTTCACCCTAAACAGTGATTTTAGAATTCAAACAGTTTTACATCTCTGAATTGTGTTATTTTTGTGAGCAAGAGTCAGCTCTGTTAGGGTATGAGCAGGCTGGGTTATGTGTTATTGTTTTGTCCTTTGTGTTTTGTTCCGTAAGCAGGCGTTACCAGGGTGGAGCTGCCTCAGATGAGGACCTCAACTGTTCTGGATTGCTTTCATCAGTTCAGCATTTCTTAAGAGGCAAATTCCACCACATTGTACCTCTGTGGTAACACTTGTCTCCCCAATCCATTATTTACCATCTTTATTCCAAGCTTCCTGTTAAGCTATCTGTGTGTGATCTTCAGTGCCTGTTCTCAGACGTTTCACTGCCTCAGTTGTTTGGGCGCCACTGTCATCCTGCCTGCCAGCCCCCTCCCGGTCTCCCCGTTTCAGATTTTTCCAGAGAAGTCTGTGTCATTTCTGTCTGTTTAAATACACGGCTACTGTATATAAAGACTGCATTTACTTCAAACTCGTGTTTGTGAATCCGCACCCTGGGTTCAACCTTTGGCTTCAACCTTTGGCTTCACCTTGTAAGAGCTGATAATTGGTGTAATCACTGTCACATGTAACAGCAGCAAACCACTTCAGTTCTTCCATCCAAGATTTACTGAATGTGAACCCGTTGGCCATGATTGGCGGTAGAATAGCAGCATCATATTTTGATATTTTTTCAGAAGCCAGTTCTCAAGGCCTTTTATGGGTTCTGAATCAGAGTCTGACTGTAAGCACTTTTCAATTTATAAAAGAAAAGAAAACAAATTTGCTTTAACTTGGAAACTATATCAAGACAAAAACAAGTTAAAAGCAGCATCCCTGTCTTGTACCGCATATGATTAAAATTAAGTGAAAAAAATAGAGTCATGATATTGGCTGAAAAATAGAATACTCAACAAGCTTTGTATCTCATGCTCTCATTACAGATTCACAATTACAGCATGTGTGTGGTTATGTGTTGCTGGTTGCTGAGTATTTGCACAGGTCCGTAAGTGGTTTGTATTACTGTAACGTGCACAGTAATAAACAGCTGTGTCCTCAGGCTGCAGATGCTGTCCTGTTATTGTAACTGTTTGAGCAGAAGTGTCTCTGCTGATGCTGAACTTGCTTTTAAAAGCATCATTTTGGTAAGTGCCCCCACTAAACCATATGTAGAAAATCCATTCCAGTGGTTTTTCTTCAACTTGTCTGATCCAATCTAAATGATTTATTTAATTATTTAGGATTTCTGTTGTATTCAGTAGCGTGAATTGACCAAAGCGTCTCACATGATGACAAAGCCAGCAGCAGTGTGAGCTACAGAGAACATGGTTGATAATGAAGTTGAACTGAACCAATGTGAGCTCTTCTGTCCTCTTATACATCAAAGTTATGAAGAAATGCATTATGTCCATTTGAACAAAGGGACTGTACATCTGCAATTCAAAAATTTAATAATGAAATCGACAAACTGAATACAGATTGAAAATATGTGAATTTTCTCTACTTCTTTTTTGTATTCATAATATTCTCTGGTTTAAAATGATTTTTGTTTTCTTTTTTTTTCATAAACTCCTTAACTCCTATAAGCAAATGCATTTTGAAAATCAATAAAGTTAAGAAGGAAAATGAAGAACATGTGGCTCATTGGAAGCAAAACATGAATAAATGAGAAGTATCTCAAGACCTTTGCAGAGCACTGTACTATACTGTCTACTGTACTGTACATAGATTACTGAAAATGTAATAATACTAAAATCCTGAGAAAATACCTTTAAACAGCTGGAAAATCTGATGAGGCCTGAAATGATCTCCACATATATGAACAACTGCTTATTAACTCACCACCATCCAATCACCACACCATCTGAACTGTGGGTCCCTCTGATAATGAGATCGTTTACATGATGCCACTGGAGGAGACCATGGCTGAAAGTACTGTAAAGAAGCAATATGAACTTCTTGGTAGCATTAGTAAAAATCCTCATTATTCTACAATTGCCAAGCAAAATAAATTAAGTACAATAATGAGGACTGCAGGATTTTGTACAGCTGCTCAAACAACTTCAGTCACTGTGACTCTCGAGCACAATAATAAACAGCAGAATCTTCAGTCCTCAGACTGTTCATCTGCAGATACAGCTGCTCTCTGCTGTTGTCTCTGGAGATGGTGAATCGTCCTTGGACTGACTGAGAGTAGTGGATGTTAGCACTGTTATAATGGCTTGCAACCCACTCCAGTGCTTTTCCAGGAGCCTGTCTGACCCAGGCCATCCAGTAGTCACTGAATGTGAATCCAGAGGCTGTACAGGTCAGTGTGTGGGATTCTCCAGGCCTTTTAACCACTGGTTCAGACTCAGTCAGAGTCTGACCATCAACACCTGTCAGATGAAAAAGAAAAATAACATAGTTACAACACAAGTTGTTATTTTTCAAGGCAAAACAACTAATTATGAGTGAAAATCTTCACCTGCCCAGCAGAGAGTTAAAAACAGCAGTCCTGTCTTGTAGTCCATCATATCAAAATGTGACTCTACTGATGTGTTGTTCTCGCTACTGTGAGATAAGTAGAAGTAAAAAGCATCTGAGTTTGCATTAACTCCTCCTCACTGAATAGACTGAGCAGAAATTAACATAGTCAACACTTTTAAGTGTCAAAATCACACTGAGCTCAATAACATCCTCAGTTCTGTCACCTACGAGAAAACAGCATAAAAATAGCATCAACTGCTAACAAACTAACAGTTTTAATGACAATCTCTAACTTCTATTATGTTACAGGTCTCCACTGGAGGAGCTTTTTAAGAAGCACAGGGATCTGACTGTATCGTCACTGTTCACACAACCTAAAGCTGCTTTGTTTGTTTTACAGTATAATTTTAAATTGGATATAAATGCAACAATAAAATAAGATAAATATTTAATATATAAATTTTAAAGTAATTGATAATTAAATACATGCACAAATACATATAGATCTATCTGTAGACAAAGGACATGATATTCTCTTGCTGTCTTGACCTTTGACCCCGAGCTCCAGGGATGTACAGGACTGCTAATCTTTGAACAGGACATTAGTTGAGAGGGTTGTATTGTTGTGTGTTGCTGCCTGTTGAGTATTTAAGCAGGTCTGTCAGTGGTTTGTATCACTGTGTGTTAACGGCGTGCACAGTAATAAACAGCTGTGTCCTCAGGCTGCAGAGTCTGTCTTGTTATTGTCACTGTTTCAGCTGAAGTGTCTCTGCTAACACTGAACTTGTTTTTTAAAGCATCATTTTTGTCAGTGCTCCCACCAGACCGTATCATGAGAATCTAGTCTATTTGTTTTGTTTCATGCCATCTAATCCAAGCTGTTGCATAGCTAGTTACAGAATAACTAGATAGCCAGAGATTGTCCAGGCTCTACGATGCTTGAGTCTGGTTGAGTAAAATCAATACTGTACACACCTGTGGAAAAAAGAAATCAACATTTTAGTCTTTACCTATTTGATTACCTAGCATTGCTACTGTGTTTATGTGGATCCAGCAGTTTTTCACAGGATCTAGCTGTTAGCAGCAGAACTGATGTTGGAACTGAAGAGCAGTGAGCTCTTGTTTCCCCTCAATTTTGAGGAATTTCTTGATGTCTGTTTCTTAAAGGAACTTTGTATTTGAATTTCATTAAATCATTTGAATATTGCATTTTTGTTCTTGAAGTATCTTTGATGTTTTCTACCCACGCCAGCTGTAACAGCTAAATTATGTAAGTACTTAATATAAGTCAAACCGACTATTTTTGTTATTTTATTTTGAGTTTGTTCAAAACCCCAATTCTTTGATCTTTGGGCTGAAGGAAGAACAACACTCGGTGTTTAATGCTCAATCAACAATCTCTCTAATCAATACAAATCTTTATTCCATACAAACACTTTGGAAAATTCAATCGTCCGGAGGAGAGATGTGCACAGGAGGGGGACCTGCAGATCTCGAAGTGTTTGACAGTTTCACACATTCTGATTGTTAGGTTGAAATTGTTAAATTTTGCCATTATTGTACTTAAATTTGTAAGCCTTGCCTTAAACTGTAGGATCAAAGACATTCTTCTGTT
>NW_005187722.1:217669-222026 GCF_000239375.1 Pundamilia nyererei
ATTCTTTCTCTCCCTCTCAGTGAGCTTCAGTTACAACCTTGGCTTCCTGTGCAGTATGTTTTGTTCTCCCTAATCACAGAAATAAGGCCATGATTCTACACAAACAGCATTTCTTATAAATCAGCAGTATAATGCATCATAAAACAGTGTAATATTCCATTCCTGTTTTTCTTCAAAATAAACAATCATTTAATTTTATTACATGTACTTGGGGATTTTCACAGTCCAGCATCCAACATCGAAATCCGCTGGGGCAGTCCCAGCAGCACACATTTATACACAGACATCAACAACCCTTGTCCCTCAAAACTAGGTGCCTGCGGATCCCTCTCTATCTCCTGTCTCCCTATCTCATGTCATTGCTTGCTGCCCACTTCTTCGCACACTATGTTCTCCTTGCTTTGGATTACCAACTTCTTATCCCACTAACGGCAGCTTTCTGTCACCTCTGCTTGTCACATACACCTCTGACCTATTCTCCCAGTTCTATGTGTGTGTGCTCTATGTGTGAATGTTTAGTAGCTTGAACTATGACCTACTTAAATGAATAATGAATATAATGTTTTACTACTATTAATACAACTAAATCCCTAGTACTGCGATAATCTACTCTCACAAGTTTCATTACATATTATTAGCATTTATTGTATCAGTGCAAACTGTACAATGACATTTTTAAGAGTGAACTGGCCCTGCAAGCATCAGTGGTCTGAAAGCTCCTCCTGTGGTGGTGTTGTGGTACAGCAGCTTAAACTCTGAAAGGTTTTTGTGCAGGTCTGCTGATGGTTTGTGTTACTGTGGCTGTCTGGCACAGTAATACACAGCTGTGTCTTCAGGCTGCAGATTCTGTCCTTTTAAAGTCACTGTGTTGCTGGAAGAGTCTAATTCAACGCTGAACTTGTTCTTCAGTGAATCTTTGACAGCTGTATCCTGACTCATCCACTCCAGTGCTTTTCCTGCAGGCTGTCTGATCCAAGCTGTGTAGTAGCTGCTCACAGAATAAGAGACCTGACAGGTGATGGTCAGACGCTGACCTGGCTGCACTAACATAGAGGCTGGCTGATTCAGTTGTTCACACTTCACACCTGCAAAAAAATTAAAATGTTTTGTAATAAATTCACAATAGGAACAACTGCTGACTATGATCGATTTAAACAGACTTACATTCAGCTGCCAAGAGCAGTAAAAGTACTACAGAAAACATCTTTGTTTGTGCACTCAATGTGCTGCGAACTCCACTCCACAGTCAGATGTCATGTTTTTATACATGAATAACAGGAAGTCAAAAAGTTTGCATGTAATCAAACATTTAAAGCACTGGTGTTGGAAACTGTGGTACGGTGTGCATTTTAGGACATCCTCAGGTCTCAGGAAAAACGCTGTCATGTGAAATAATTCTCTGACTATATGCGTGTGACATTTTGATTTCAGAACAGATCAGTTAACAAATAACTGCATTTGGTCACATTCTATACCCTGTACGTCAGCACATTTAAGAGTTGTTTGGTATAATATATTAAACTTCAGCATTGTTTTGTAGTACAAAGCACAGGTAGTTCAGTGCATTGCAGCTTTGAAAAACACACACAAATACAGAAAACAGATGCAGATTATGAATACATTGTAATCCAATGAAGTTGGGGCTCCCACACATTTTCATGAAAGAGAAATTAGTAGTTTTATACCAAAAGAAAACTGTAGTTCAGTTCATCTTTTATAATGCACCTTAGAATATTATTATTGTTATTATTATTGAGCCTTGGCATGTATAGAACTTTACATATACATTTATTTGGAACAATTTGAGAAAGTATTTGTTATATTTATTTTAGTGCTGTCAAATATAATAAAACATAACTAATTAATCTTACAATTTTCTGTAGTTAATCACGATTAATCGCAATTACTTGATCAATAGCCTGGTTGCAATTATATTTTTTAAACTTTATATTTAAGCTTGTAACTGACATTTATGCAATATAATAAATAAACGCAGAATAAACAGAATGAATGTATGCTTAAATTCAAAGAGAATTTGAATAGTTTTCTTCAATGTTAGCAGGTTCTCTCCTGTGGAATACTACATTTTGAAAAACCTATAAACCTACTAATAGGTAAGTATACACTAATCTATAATATATATTAGTGCTGTGGTTTAATTTTGATTAATCATGATTAAATATCATTCATTTTTATTCTATATTAATCGTGTTTCCTTTTGCATGAGCAAACAGACTTGGAAAAAAAAGGGAAAATATAAGCACTTAACATGTTTATTTAACATCTTGAACATTCATGTTAACAAAAAACTCTGTAAACATTTATCCACTCTCTCTGTCACTCTTTGGGAGGCACTTCAAGTCCTTGACATGAGGAACCAAAGCTATCTAAAGTGCATGTTCTCAACGATATAAAAGGTCTGCAGTTTGTTGCAATCCACTTGGCAATTGTGTGAGTCAGTATTTCAGAGGTAGACTTACTGAGTCCCTGATGCTCTGTGAGTTTGTGGCAAGCTGGGTGACGCGTTAGCCAAAGTGCTAGCAGCATCCCCGACTAACGTATGCTTCGTGTCAATGTGATATTTTAAGCTGGAAGTGCTTCGGTGAAAAGAAAATTCCTTCTTGCACAATGTGCATAACACTTTATGTCGGTCGACTGTTCCGTCTTGTTCTTTTTTTAATACTCAAATTTCCCATCGAGAGGGCCAATGTGCTTTTATCATCTTCATATTGAGTTCAGCTGCCCATCACTACCAGATCAACTGGTACATTTGCGCATCACAGCGCTGCAACGAAGGCTGTTCAGACTCCTCCAAATGCAGTCAAAAAATGCGTCCTCCTTTTCCCCAGATTTGAAGGATGGGTCGGGTGTATTCTTCGTGGCCCACCATATCCCAGAATTCATAGCGCGGCCCAACCAATTCCAGTTTCCAACAATGGCAGCAACTACTTAGTTTTAATATTAGTCTAAGTACTCTATCTGGGTCACAAAATAAACTTTTAAGATATTTTCAGGGGAAAATGTAGCTGTGCAAACTTCAAATATCTGCTCGGTTTATCAAGACATCACATATTTGCAAAAGTGCTCCGACATTTTCGGAGCCGTCTGTTACCCACTGGCTCATTAGTTAGCCGGCTGTTTTCACCGTTGCACTCCCGGCACATTGTTTTCAAACCCCCCGTTGTCTTTCGCTACTCAGGGTAAACATGATATGTAAGTTTCTTAGATAACTGAAATTTTTTATTGTTTGGGTTTTTACAGTGTTTTATTTGTTTAGAGTAAATCCGTTTGGCTGACATTAAAGTTGTAAAGTTGTCACACAGCTGAATAAACGTCAAACAGAAAACTGATTAAACAGAAGTGTGATATGATCGAGAATTAACCCAGCCTCCTGAGGACCCAGCCCACGTATACCACAAAGGCTGAGTCCTCAGGAGGATGCAGCCTATGAATTTGGACACCCCTTTGGAGTCATTCTGCACTCCAGATGCATTAATTGCGTTACGTATTTGAATCGCATTGATTTTGTGTTAACGCGTTCATTTTGGTAGTACTAATTTATTTACATATATTACTTTTCTGGGGCTGTGTGTTTCTGGATGCTGAGCATTTGAGCAGGTCTGTGATCAGGTGTTAAAGACTGTCCAGGCTGCACAAGCCTTAAATCTTGTTAGATGTGATCAATACAGTATACATCTGTGGGCACAGAAATCAACATTACACTATTCATTTGATTATTCAACATTTTTATTGCATTTAGAACTGTGCATTTTCATTGATTGATTCTGTTTATTTTTCGATATTTTCAGTGAAAGAAACATTTTATCTGTTTCATAATAACTGACAGACAAATTGTCAATGTATTTGGAATAATGGCTGCAATAACAGCCCTCCCTGCATTTGTCTGACCTACTGTCTGATCACAAATGTCTACCCAGAAGCAATCTCTTTAGTCTTCCATTTTTAAAATGAATTCAGCAGTTTTCAGCTCTCCTGTGTAAATGGTTTGAATCAACAACTAGTTCTTTAGCTTTTTAATAGCTTAATAGTTTGTGTCCATCAGCACTCAGTCCCTGCTGAATTAGTGATTATACTCATCATCATAGAAGAGAGTACAGAAAAGATGAATGCAGTTGTGAAAAATGCGAATCTCAGAGCATTTGGTTTGGATTTTAGAGTTAAAAAAGTGCATTAATAACAATAAAAAAAATGGCGGAACTGCTATTCTGGAAAGAATAATGGAAGACATTTGATATATATTTTTGATTGAACAATTATTCATATTAGTATGGGATCTGAACTCAACACACATGTTGAGTAAATCTTAACTATATACTTTTCTTTAGCCACTCAAAAG
>NW_005187722.1:222621-223564 GCF_000239375.1 Pundamilia nyererei
TTGCTTTGATAAGCATAAAAGGATATGAAATGTCATATTGTAAAGAATATATTTGCTAATGATGTTAAATAGATACAGTTAGGTCCATAAATATTTGGACAGAGAAAAAGGTTTTGTTTTTGGGTTGCACACATTAACACAATCAATTTTAAACAAAACAGCTCAGATGTGGTTGAAGTACAGACTGAAATCTTTAATTCTTTGGGTTGAACAAAAAGACTGCATAAAAATGTGAGGAACTAAAGCATTTTAAACACTATCCCTTCATTTCAGGGGTTCAAAAGGAATTGGACAAATACAATTACTTGAAAATAAAACTTTCATTTCTAATACTTTCTGAAAACATTTTGCTGGCAAAGACTCCTGGGTTCCTTTTCTGTATAATTTATGTCACTGTCCATCTGTACTATGAAACGTCGCCCAATCAGTTTGACTGCATTTAGCTGGATTTGTGTAGACAGTATGTCTCTGAAAACCTCAAAATTCAATTAACTTCTTCTGTCCTGTGTCTACATCACACAACACTAGTGTCCAAGTGACACTGGCAGCCATGCACGTCTAAGCCATCGCACTGCCTCCAAAGTGTTTTACAGATGATGTGTTAGGCTTTGGATCATGAGCTGTCCCATCTCTTCTCCATACTTTTTTTCTTGCCATCATTCTGGTAGAAGTTGATCTTGGTTTCATCTGTCTGAAGAATGTTTTTCCAGATCTGAGCCGCAAAAATGTTTTAAATGTTTCTTTTTTTAACCAAGATTAGTCTAGATTTTTTTAGCCAAATGTAGATCACTAAATGTTTTTTACTTCTATTGTTTCTATTTAGAACTAATTATCATAAGAGAAACATATTCAACCACTTTAAGTCTACAAATGAATATTGCACTATATATATTAAATTATGCTATAAAAACCTCCCTGAAAACAAACTGAGAAACAAACATGT
>NW_005187722.1:223584-224737 GCF_000239375.1 Pundamilia nyererei
TGATTTAGACTCTTTGGAAAAATAAGATAACCACATGGATTTCTGTTAAAGTCGGTTTCTTATTACTCTAAAGATGAGCTGAGAGTGGTCCCCTGGTGACATCATCCTACAAATGTTTAAACGCTGCAGAGAGTTTGTTCAGGTCTGCTGATGGTTTGTGTTAATGTGACTCTCTGGCACAGTAATATACAGCAGTGTCTTCATGCTACACATTCTGTCCATTAAAAGCAACTGTGCCTTTTCCTGTTTGATCTCTCCTCCTCGCTAACTCATACAAATCATAACATTATTTCCTTTGCGTGTCCAGCCTTACATACAACTCAATTTCGGCCTTTTTCCTCTTCATTTGCCTCTTTCTGTGCCGCATCTTTTTTGCTAATCTCGTCCTTTAAATAGTTTTCTGTACTTCCCCAATTCCATCACTGAGTCTACTTGTCATCTTTCCTCTGTCCAGAGTATACATCAGACATCTTATTGGCCTTTCACCTCAACACTACAGCTGTACTTTCCAAATTATCTGGTAATTTTGAAATTCAAGCAGGAAAAGATATAAAGCAGGTTTAAAGGTCATCCTTGAACTCTGTGCAACATTCTTCTGTATTCAACTTCCATTTAATCCTTAGCTTTACCTTTACTTGCTTCCTCTTCCTGATTACCAAAGACTACCATACAATATAAGCCACATTTTCTCACGTCTCTCTCTACCGTATGCATAGCATCCGCCTGTGTGCATATCCTGTCATATAGGTCCCTCTTTGTTGCTCCATCTTCTTAAAGTGTTCACCACAGCCATTTCCATGCTTTTGGCAAGATCCACTACCATCTATTTTTCTGCATTTTTCTCTTTAGCAACATACCTATCCAACACCTCATCACCTTGAAGTCTGCTCCAATCACCACTCTCTCTCTCTCTCCACTAGGAACACTATCTACCATTTCATCCATGCTACTCTCTCCATCAGACAGCTTCCTACCTTTACCAGTCATAGTCCCTATATTTAAAATACCTCCTCTCCTGCCTTTCTTTTTCTCTTGCTGCCTCCTAAAATGCTTCACCCGTCTTCTCTCTTCTCTTCGGCCAACAGCACTGTTTTCACTGGAACCACTGGTAGACCAATAGCATCAAAAGCAGTTGTTGCTTAAACAACCATTG
>NW_005187722.1:225848-227858 GCF_000239375.1 Pundamilia nyererei
GTACTGTGAAAGAAATGTAGACATACAAACAGATTTGTTTTCAAATTAACAATTTATTTGAATTGTTCATTAATTATTACAGACTCCATGATCCATCCAAAAAGGTAAATCTCGTTCAAATAATTAACAACAAACAAAACAATTAAAGAAAAAAACGAATAAACAAGTGATTGGTGATCCATTTTCCTAGTGGAATAAGCTGATTCAAATCAAGCCAGCAAAATATCTCAACCAGCATGACAGAGACTTCATTTTTTTTCCTTTAACTTCTTTTAATTTTTGCAGTATAATCGCTGCAAGGTCATCCTTTAACCAGCCATAATTATTTATCACCATTTATTATTAATCTGCCAATCTTTAAATGACATCTAGTAATAATGTGCAGGCAAATTAAATGGGGATTTAAATTTGCATTTTACCTGGCTGATATTTCAGAGTGCTAAAAATGAACAGCCAGAAAGAGCTAATAAGAAACATATATGCTGAATTTGAATTTAAGTTTTTTAATCCGTGAATGTTTGATCCAATTTTGACTGAATAATATTTGTAACACATGTATTATTTTATTCTGCTACTTCACACACAAAATAACTTGTGTGATATATCATAAGGCAACAGATTGCTCTGTTGTCTTATGATATATTAATCATTGTGTTTTGGGGTTAGACTTGTTCTGTAATGTTGAACATTTTTCAATGTATTTCAAACTTTAATTAAAACAACAAACAGCAAATAAGGATAAACAACATAATTCTTCCTTGGGATCGCTGACAAAATGAAAACTGAGCAGTGCACTTACTGTGTCTCTTGAGCACAGTAATAAACAGCAGAATCTTCAGTTTTCAGTCTGTCTATCTGCAGATAAACCTGCTGTTTGCTACTTCTCTGGAGATTGTAAACCTTCCTTGAACTGACTGAGAGTAGCTTGTAACTTCGATGTAAGCAACCATCTCAAGTCCATTTCCAGGAGCCTGTGTGACCCAGGCCATCCAGTAGTTGCTGAATGTGAATCCAGAACAACTACAGGTCAGTCTGTGACTCTCCAGGCCTTTTAATCACTGATTTAGATTGTGTCAGAGTCTGACCATTAACTCCTGTCAAAGCAAAACAAAACAAACAAATAAAATGACAAAAAGAAGAAGATGAAGAAAATAATCTCTAATCCAGTTTTGATTACAAATTTGACAAAACATTAGTGAAACTCTTCACCTGCCCAGATTATGATAGAAAGCAGCAGCCCTGTTCTTGCATCCATTACATCAAGCTGTGTGACGATTCCACTCTGTCATCCTCACTGCAGTCATACTGTATAAATAGTTATAACACATCCAAGTTTTGCACTGACTTTGCACCTTGACATGTAACACCTTTTTTTTTTAAGATCAACCCCTGGGGTCTCCAGTGCATAACCAATCAAAACCCCTGATTCATTATTGTTATCACATCTGATATACAAACAGCATAATATCTGCATTTTTATTGCATCTTTGTTTCACAAATAGCATTTTTTGATTACTAAAATGTTTTTGTGTTATAATCAAAATATACTTTATTGTCACTATGTTGAGTATTACAACTACCTTTAGTGGTGAAGTATATGTGTGTACAAACATGATGTTGATGGGAAAATGTGTTACTGATGTGACAACAGCATCAACACAATTAAAAAAATGCAATACTGTCAAGCACTGCATTTGAGTTTTCAATAAAAACATGTTTTTTTTTTTCAAATGTATAATTTATCAATGTATAATTGAAAGATTATACACAGAGAGTGTGTGACATGCCTTGTCACACACTCTCTGTGTTAGCTGTGAAAGTGTTTTTCTCTTAAAAGCAAATATAAACATACATCTTCAGAAGAGGTTTATATGAAGCAAATGTTCTCAGTCTTGTATCACAAGTACTTGATGGCACTGCTAATTACACCAAAGAATGTACCATGTGTAGTGTGACTTGAGTGTACTATGCAATAGCTCATAGTTCATGTGTTACATCTTAAAAAGATGA
>NW_005187722.1:228889-231348 GCF_000239375.1 Pundamilia nyererei
CTCTCATCCACTTTTCAGTCTCATAAGTAGAGGTAGAAGATTTGAGTTTTGCATTTGATTTTTGACTCCTCCTCACAAACTTGGTTGATTTTCCCTTTCCCTTTGGGAAAGATGAACCAGAGCCTCCGGGCTCGGTCCGCTAGACCGCTTAATAACATCATCCACCAACTTCATTCCCCCCTCTGCCCGCTGCTGTAACACACTCTCTCATACAAGTTACAATCATATCTTTAATTGTCTATGAAACTGCAACATTTGCACCACATACTTGCTGCTGTTGGTCACTGCACTATTGTCAATGTATAACACACGAGATGCTCTCTTTTTATTTAATTGGATTTCTATCTTTCACGACTGCACTATGTACATAGGTTTGACTTTCATATTTTTCCCTGCAGTGTCCTTTATCTTTCTTAATTCTTCCTAAGAATAATGTGAGAGAGAAACAGTATTTCAATTCTTCCCTATGTGCTGTACATGTAGCAAATTAAAAATATAATTATTTGAATACTGAATGTTGAATTAGATGAGTTATGCTTGGGACACAATTATTAGCTTTAATAGTCAAAATTGAAATTAGGATAATGAGACAATATTGAAACAAAACTGTATTTAAATGCTGAACTGTTTGCAACACCAGGAAACTGTCTGTATATTTAAGAGAAGTTCACTCTTATATTGACAAGACTTTTCTTCCGACCTTTTTCCTACTAATAAATCTTTTACTTACTTTTAAAGTTTTAAATAATACGGCGCCTAGTTATTTAAACAAACTCCTCAACATGTATGACCCCAAAAGAGCACTGAGATCATCTATAGCCAGATGCTCTTAGCACAACCAAGGTCCCAGTTGAAGTATAGAGGAGATCTGAAATAATCTGCCAGAGGAGATTCATACTTCAGTCTATTCAGTCTTTTAATTCTCATCTTAAAACTCATTATTTACTTTGACTTTTAATTCGAGTTCAGTATGTGTACCATCAGGCCTGTTTTATGTTTTTTATTGTTAATTCACTTTCTTCTTATTTATCTCTATTTGTTTCAAATTGATCTATATTTGTTTCTCTATTGTTTTCTCTTGTTTTTAACCGATTGTGAAGCACTTTGGTTGTATCTGTTGTTTTTAAATGTGCTATACAAATACATTTTGAATTTGAAATCTTTCTAAAATGTATTACTGATGTGGCATAAAATGTTGTCGTTAAAGACGTTCACACTAAAACAGAGTCTTTTAAAAGACTGTTAGAGTGTTTGAGATTTGGGACACATTAGTGTTTGTACTTCTGCATGAAGCAAAAATCATAGACCTTCGTTGGGCGGATTCAGTCTGATGAGAAAAAAAGTTATTCTGTCACTATTCACTGAGTTATACTGTTGCTTAAAGGTCCTTACAATATAGGGCTCCGAGGCTTTTGGTGATCACCCTGTGACATGAACTGAACGCATTAAAGAAGTACAGGCAGACTTTAAAAATAATTTTGTGGGTGAAAATAAGGGGTGGCACTCTTTGTGGTAAATAAATATATATTTGTGACAGTGACACTAATGATAATCAAAGGTTCTCATGAAATTCCACATGAAATGAATGTGGACGCTTTGAGTGGTGATGCACTACCCCAAACCACAATTTTGTAAAATATATAAAAGGTAAGTTAAAAATGTCAGGGACACGATATCAAAAACATGTTTTTTGAGAAATAGCTGGAACATGAAATGATAACAACTTTATATTTATCAGATATTGCAAGAAACCAACCTCACTGGGTCATTTTTAACCTGCTTATGCATCTAAGGGTTTCTTTTAGATCACTTTATACCTACATCGCTAGTTATGACCTGAGGTCCTTACCCAAGGCTCTTCTGGTCATCCCACAATCATGACTGAGAACAAAGGCTGATCAGTTTTTTCTTTTTTCTTTTTTTTTCTCTCAGGACACCGACTCTTTGGAATATTCTCCCCGAAGAGACCAGATCAGTTAGCTCACGTTCATCTTTTGAATCCCTGTTAAAGACATATTTTTATAAGCAGGTTTTCCTGTGACTCCATTTAATTATTTCTATGTTATTATTTCTGTTTCTATGTCAGCCTACATAACTGTTTAACCACTGTATCTCAATCATTTTTATTATTTATTTGTTTGCTTTTAATTATTTTTTTTCCTTCTCTATTCTCTACTATTCCTGTTTTTCTCTTTGTGCAGCCAGTATTCCCATACCTAATGCTGTTTTAATTGTGTTTCCTCTTAAATACAGTAGGAGTGTCTCTGTAACTCTCCTGGGGGGTGAACACCATACTATCAAAACATATTCCCAAATTTAGTGTCTTGTGTTTATCTTATCAATGTCAGGACTGATGTGGAGCAACAACAAAGTACAAAGTAGCTAACATTATGATATCTCATTGGCATTACTGTATTAAGTAAGGGGCGATTATTTTAAAAGGATTGAAGCAAAGATCT
>NW_005187722.1:231660-233836 GCF_000239375.1 Pundamilia nyererei
GCCCAGACACCCGGGAATGCAGGCCAGAAAGTAAACTGAGACCTTTGTTGTGAGGTTAATAGAAATATTATTTTTATGCAAAATGTTTAATATTAGTATTACTATTTCCACATTATTATTTCAACCCACATTTTTCCATTCAGACTGCCTCTCCCTTTAAAAGTGGTCTGAGGGCGCCTCCTCTGGTGGATTTACAAGTTGAGGATCTGACAGGTTTTTGTACAGAGCTGCTGGTTGTTTGTGTTAATGTGGGTCTCTGGCACAGTAATACACAGCAGTGTCATCAGGCTGCAGATTCTGTCCAGTTAAAGTCACTGTTTTACTGGAAGAGTCTATGGAAATACTGAACTTGCTTTTAAGTGAATCTTTGTAGTATGTTGTAGATCCAGTTGCTGCCATTCCAACCCACTCCAGTCCTTTCCCTGCAGGCTGTCTGATCCAAGCTGTGTACCAGCTGCTAACAGAATAAGAGACCTGACAGGTGATGGTCAGACGTTGACCTGGCTGCAGAGTCAGAGAGGCTGGCTGTGTCAGCTGTTCACACTTCACACCTGTTAAAAAGGATTTTTTTTTTGTGAGAAATTACAGGTTATATCATAAAACAGATACTGTTGAATGTTATCAAAAGAGACTCACATGAAGTGGCTAAGAGCAGTAAGAGAGCTGCAAAAAACATGTTTTTTGATGAACGTGTCATGATGTGAACTCCACACCACAGTCTGATGTGAAGCTTTTATAGCTGAGTAACAGAGGAAATCAGCGAGTTTGCATATAAATGCATAAACATTACATAGTAACTCTCATGTACAACATGAAAACGTGCTAGGGAAATTCACATATTTATTTTGGTGACTTTAGTATAAGTATTGTGGTAAAAGAGAAATATCAGATGGTTCTATTAATGTTATGTTAAATTGCTGTTTTACAAACACTTGTTAAAACATTAATGAGATGGAGCAATCGCCATATTTACATTTATCTATTCTGAGTTATTTCTATGTTGTCCTTCATAAATGTTTTACTACTTTCTCCTAACGATCATTTTGATTATTTTTGGTGTATATTTGCTTTTAATTTGCCTTTTATTTCCTTTTGCTTTTCTTCACTGGGCAGCCAGTATTCCATATCTATTGTTTCAAATATAATGTCTCTTGAATACAATATTGATGTCTGTGGATCTTTGATGTAGGGGTGAAAACCGTAAAAACACCATCAAAACATATTGTATTTATCTTTTTAGCATTAATGTTGATGTCTTCTTTTTAGAAACCACAAAGTGTGAAGTAGATAAGTCGTGGTATCTCATTGGCATTACTGTATTAATTAAGGAGAGATTATTTGAAAGGAATGAAGCAAAGAGCTAATGTAGCAGAGCTGAGGCACAGGAGTCAAAGGAAATAAAACAGAATCTGCGAAGTCTATATGCTAATGATAGTGAAGGTATGAAGACTTGAATAAGGCTCTCTGAATGACCAGGATGAGTTTAAGATGGGGAGAGAAAGGGTCACAGAAACTAGATTGCATGAAGAGAGAATGACAGAATATACTGAGATTTAAAGTAAAGTAAATGGAAGCAGAGTTTCAGTTTGACTGACTGGGAAACCTTAAGTGAAATAAATAAGCAGCCTAAATCAGGAATGCAGACCAGAAGATCTAATTTACATTTGCCTGAAGCTCTGTAAATGAACTTTCTTTGTAAAATGTTTCATAATAAGACTGCCTCTTCCTTCAAGTTTAAGTGGTCTAAGGACTCCTCTACTGGTGAATTTAACGATTGGGTCTCTCAGGGGTTTATGTACAGGTCGGCTGATTGTTTGTGTTACTGTGGGTATCTGGCACAGTAACACACAGCTGTGTCGTCAGGCTGCATATTCTGTCCAGTTAAAGTAACTGTTTTGCTGGAAGAGTCTGTGGAAATACTGAACTTGCTTTTAAGTGAATCTTTGTACTCTGTGGAAGATCCAAGTGCCATTCCAATCCACTCCAGTCCTTTCCCTGCATGCTGTCTGATCCAAGCTGTCCAATAGCCAGAATAAGAGACCTGACAGGTGATGGTCAGACGTTGACCTGGCTGCACGATCACAGAGGCTGGCTGGTTCAACTGTTCACACTTCAAACCTGTTAATGAAGGAAATGTTTTGTGATAAACTGCAGGTTATATTACAAAGCAATGTTC
>NW_005187722.1:233856-236006 GCF_000239375.1 Pundamilia nyererei
GCCCAGACACCCGGGAATGCAGGCCAGAAAGTAAACTGAGACCTTTGTTGTGAGGTTAATAGAAATATTATTTTTATGCAAAATGTTTAATATTAGTATTACTATTTCCACATTATTATTTCAACCCACATTTTTCCATTCAGACTGCCTCTCCCTTTAAAAGTGGTCTGAGGGCGCCTCCTCTGGTGGATTTACAAGTTGAGGATCTGACAGGTTTTTGTACAGAGCTGCTGGTTGTTTGTGTTAATGTGGGTCTCTGGCACAGTAATACACAGCAGTGTCATCAGGCTGCAGATTCTGTCCAGTTAAAGTCACTGTTTTACTGGAAGAGTCTATGGAAATACTGAACTTGCTTTTAAGTGAATCTTTGTAGTATGTTGTAGATCCAGTTGCTGCCATTCCAACCCACTCCAGTCCTTTCCCTGCAGGCTGTCTGATCCAAGCTGTGTACCAGCTGCTAACAGAATAAGAGACCTGACAGGTGATGGTCAGACGTTGACCTGGCTGCAGAGTCAGAGAGGCTGGCTGTGTCAGCTGTTCACACTTCACACCTGTTAAAAAGGATTTTTTTTTTGTGAGAAATTACAGGTTATATCATAAAACAGATACTGTTGAATGTTATCAAAAGAGACTCACATGAAGTGGCTAAGAGCAGTAAGAGAGCTGCAAAAAACATGTTTTTTGATGAACGTGTCATGATGTGAACTCCACACCACAGTCTGATGTGAAGCTTTTATAGCTGAGTAACAGAGGAAATCAGCGAGTTTGCATATAAATGCATAAACATTACATAGTAACTCTCATGTACAACATGAAAACGTGCTAGGGAAATTCACATATTTATTTTGGTGACTTTAGTATAAGTATTGTGGTAAAAGAGAAATATCAGATGGTTCTATTAATGTTATGTTAGATTGCTGTTTTAGAAACACTTGTTAAAACATTAATGAGATGGAGCAATCGCCATATTTATATTTATCTATTCTGAGTTATTTCTATGTTGTCCTTCATAAATGTTTGACTACTTTCTCCTAACGATCATTTTGATTATTTTTGGTTTATATTTGCTTTTAATTTGCCTTTTATTTCCTTTTGCTTTTCTTCACTGGGCAGCCAGTATTCCATATCTATTGTTTCAAATATAATGTCTCTTGAATACAATATTGATGTCTGTGGATCTTTGATGTAGGGGTGAAAACCGTAAAAACACCATCAAAACATATTGAATTTATCTTTTTAGCATTAATGTTGATGTCTTCTTTTTAGATACAACAAAGTGTGAAGTAGATAAGTCGTGGTATCTCATTGGTATTACTGTATTAATTAAGGAGAGATAATTTGAAAGGAATGAAGCAAAGAGCTAATGTAGCAGAGCTGAGGCCCAAGAGTCAAAGGAAATAAAACAGAATCTGCGAAGTCTATATGCTAATGATAGTGAAGGTATGAAGACTTGAATAAGGCTCTCTGAATGACCAGGATGAGTTTAAGATGGGGAGAGAAAGGGTCACAGAAACTAGACTCCGTGAAGAGAGAGTGACAGAATATACTGAGATTTAAAGTAAAGTAAATGGAAGCAGAGTTTCAGTTTGACTGACTGGGAAACCTTAAGTGAAATAAATAAGCAGCCTAAACAATCAGGAATGCAGACCAGAAGATCTAATTTACATTTGACTGAAGCTCTGTAAATGAACTGTAAAATGTTTCATAATAAGACTGCCTCTTCCTTCAAGTTTAAGTGGTCTGAGAGCTCCTCCTCTGGTGAATTTAAGGATTGGGTCTCTCAGGGGTTTATGTACAGGTCGGCTGATTGTTTGTGTTACTGTGGGTATCTGGCACAGTAATACACAGCTGTGTCGTCAGGCTGCACATTCTGTCCAGTTAATGTCACTGTTTTGCTGGAAGAGTCTGTGGAAATACTGAACTTGCTTTTAAGTGAATCTTTGTACTCTGTGGAAGATCCAACTGCTCTTCCAATCCACTCCAGTCCTTTCCCTGCAGGCTGTCTGATCCAAGCTGTCCAATAGCCAGAATAAGAGACCTGACAGGTGATGGTCAGACGTTGACCTGGCTGCACGATCACAGAGGCTGGCTGGTTCAACTGTTCACACTTCAAACCTGTTAATGAAGGAAATGTTTTGTGATAAACTGCA
>NW_005187722.1:237709-238967 GCF_000239375.1 Pundamilia nyererei
AATCAAAATGTGTAATTGGTAAAAATGTTCTTAAGATTTTCTCTCATGAATTAAATGAGAATTGGCAACAACGTTTTTATAAGGAAGCAAAACTTTGCATAGACCCCCCTCTACAGGACGAATTTGGTATTCAAAAACTGAGTTACACAACTTCTTAAGTCTAGCTATTTGGACACTACGCACAAATTAACGGACTCTATAACATGGCAAACATAGAGTACCTAATTTGGATTGTGGCAGGAAGCCAAAATACCTGGAGAGAGCTCACACAAGCACAGCAACAACATGCAAACTCGACACAGAAAGGCACCAGTCAGCTGATGTATTCAAACAGTCTTGCTAACAGCTCAGTAGCAGAGACTTGGTCAGTTAACTGGTCTTGGCAGTTGTGTCTTCTGGGTTTTCCAATAGTCTGTTTATGGCTGTGACCTGTCGTTAGGCTAAATGTTTGGAATGTGGATTATACGCTACTACATGGTGTTATGTGTTTGGGTCCTTATGACAGATGTCATTTTTCAGTGTGTGAGTTAATGTTTTAAAGGACTCCATTTGAGCACAAGTTTGATATTCTTCAACCCAAAAGGGGTTAGCTGCGTAAAACCAGCAAGTAAAAGCGAAAAACTGTCACCACACAGACATCCACCTAAAACTGAACAAGTGGGAAGCAATATTGCAGAATTCTTGAGACTGGAATGACATGCAGCATCTGTTAGAAGAAAAGTATTTGATGTCTTGAAAGTGAACTTGATTAGTGTTATGCCATTTGGTAATATATACAGTGTAAACTGTGCAATCCTGGATAAACCCAAAAATTGCTGTGTTTTTTTTTAAAAAAAGAAAACATTCAATATCTTTATCCAAATGTAAAGTGTTTTCTTTTTCAAAATGACAAAGCAAGAAAAAGCTTTACAATAATTATGATAAAAAACATTTTGATCTTTTTTTAGTATCGTTCATTATTATTATAATTTCATCGTATACTGTATTTGATCTGTTTAAAAGTGAACTGGCATTTTAAAGCAACAATGGTCTGTAAGCTTCCTCTTCCACTGAAGAGTTCTTGTTCAGGTCTACTGATGCTTTGTGTTACTGTGACTCTCTGACACAGTAATACACAGCTGTGTCTTCAATCTGCACATTCTGTCCAGTTAAAGTAACTGTGTTGCTGGAAGAGTCTGTGGAAATACTGAACTTGTTTCTGAGTGAATCTTTGTAGTGTGTTGTCTGTCCAGCATGTGCTTCTCCAATCCATTCCAGT
>NW_005187722.1:241024-242351 GCF_000239375.1 Pundamilia nyererei
TAATGAGTTTTTTGGGTTCATTGAGAACATGGTTGTTGTTCAATAATAAAATTATTCCTCAAAAATACAACTTGCCTAATAATTCTGCACTCCCTGTAATGGATCCTTCTGTAAACTGGTCGACATATCTGGTTTAATTTGTTCACTGACTTTTCTTAACTTATCCATACAACAAGATTTTTGCTGTACATTCGGACCCTAAATTCAAACACGGTGACACTGGGCAAGAGATATTGTTTGTAGATGTAGGGTGAAAAAAGCCCTGAGTTTATCAAATATTCCCTGGTGTTGGGAAAAAGAGGAAGTAGTTTTTGTATGGCATTTCAATTGCTGTCTCTCACTGTGTCCCTCGGGCACAGTAATAAACTGCTGTGTCCTCAGTCTTCAAACTGTTCATTTGTAGATAAAGTTTACTGCTGGAATCATCTCTGGAGATGGTGAATCTACCCTGGACTGACTGGGAATAAGATTTAGCATAACTATAAGTTGAAGTCTCTATAAAAGAAATCCACTCCGGTCCTTTTCCAGGAGCCTGTCTGACCCAAACCATCCAGTAGTCTCTGAATGTGAATCCAGAGGCTGTACAGGTCAATCTGTGAGATTCTCCAGGTCTTTTAATTAGGTCTGGTTCAGATTGTGTCAGAGTCTGACCATCAACACCTGGTAAGATATTTTTAAAAAAATCACCTGAATTAAATTGTGTCAAAAGCAGAAACAATGTATATCAACATTGAGATCAGTGAAAATCTTCACCTGCCCAGCAGAGAGACAAAAGCAGCAGTCCTGTCCTGTAGTCCAACATGTTGTTTTCTGTTCTCTACCATCCTCTGCACTCATTAAAAAGAGAGACAGTGCCTAAGTTTTGCATAGACTCCTCCTAACAGGAAACAATGACAATGAACTCACTTTGCTTTTGCTTATTGAGAAATAAAAATTGTTACAGTCTTACAAAATTTTTAACTTTTTATATTATTTTGCTTTAGGTGGGTCATATTCGTGGCAATAACCACACTGGTATGTTGCTTTTAAATGCAAACAGCAATTTAATTTATGTGTTTTAGGGTTGGTGGACAATGTTGATCTGTTTCACTGTTTTTCAAAGTTTAAATAAAGCAAGAGGAACTAAACATAAAGACACTTCTTCCGTGGGATTTATCAAAATAATAAAAATAAGTGGAGTAGGATTTTGTACAACTGCTCAACCAGCACCAGACACTGTGGCTTTGTCTGAATGTGAATCCAGAGCCTGTACAGGTCAGTGTGTGGGATTCTTCAGGTCTTTTAACCACTGGTTCAGATTCTGTCAGAGTCTGACCATAAAACCTGT
>NW_005187722.1:245982-254744 GCF_000239375.1 Pundamilia nyererei
ATGCCACAGTCTGAAGCGTTTATAATAACAGAGGAAGGCAATGAGTTTGCATACCAAGGCATAAAGCATTCATTAGGATCTAAATAAAGCCTGATGAAAAAACTGCCTCTTTTGGACATTATGAAAACATTTTTGGGAAATGTACATATGAGATTCTAATTTCATAACTCATTCAGATGTACGGCATAAATTTAAAAAGAGGACTTGTGTTTACTATTTTTATTGTGTATTTAAGTTTAAGTCCAAGGATTAAAGGTGAAAAAGCACTATGAGTATTATTTCTGTTAATGTTAGACTTGACTGCTGTTACACACACAGACATACACTCAGATACTTGCTGTACTTCAGAAATAATAAAATTAAATCTTTAGTTTGCTGTAAACAGTATAAACGATAGCCTGAAAGAAACATTTAAAAGAGACTCCAATCCCATTTTCTTCAGAGTCACTGTATCCAGTCCAGTCACTGTGGTTCTCGAGCATGGTACCAAATAGAATATTACTTTTTCAAACTGTTTCTCTGCAGATACATCTGCTGTTTGCTGTTGTCTCTGGAGATGTAAAAACAGCCTTGAGCCAACTGAGAATAGCATGTGTTAGTAACCTTTCAGTAAAATGGCAAGTCCAAAAGGACCAGACTAGATTGCCACTCATTGGCAACTGCTGAATGTAAATCCAGAACCTGTACATGTTAATCTTTCAGATTCTGCAGGCACTAAGCACTGATTCTATCAGGGTCTCACCATCAACACCTGTCAAAAACTGAAAATAGTCCCTTGCTGTAAGCTGGTCCGTTTGTACTTTCAAATTCAAATCAGAATCAGTAAAACGCTTTATGTATTATTTCACGTTTTAGCGCTGACTTCTCACAGAAGAAACAGAATTCGAATAAACTTGCGAAAAATGTTCTCATCATTATAATTTATTTCTTTGTTATTAAGTAATTATTCATTGTTTAAACATTCTTTGGTGGATCAAACATGTTTGCGTCAACCCTTCTATATTTTAAAAGACACACATGGATTTTTCAGCCTTCTTAATTACATTTACAGTATTTAATCAGAATGGTTTCTGAAATTTACTGTTGACTATTAATAATTTATTTTGAACCTACAGGACTGTAGGTTGTGCGAGTCTGATCGTGTGAGTAGCTTGTGTGTGCAGAGGAACTGCTCTTCTTTGGGATGAATAAATCTCAAAGAAGGGATTTATTCATCCCAAAGAATCTGAGTCCAATAGGAACATTAACCCCAAACTGGAAGAGTGGCTCCTTTAACCACTCATTCTATTAAATTCTCCTGTATCATTTTCTCGGTTTAGTTCCCATAGTTTGAAGATTTAGTTTCTTTTGTATTTTGTGTTCAGGCTTTTGTACGTAGGTTTCAGCCTAACAAACAGCTCATCTTTTGTGAAAGCTCTCTTGCCTCTAAATGCCTGCAATCGACTCCCCATTCACACTGTGTATGATCATCCCGAAGACCTTAAAAGTTCTCTGGTTTTATAAAATACCTAAAAAAAAAAAAAAAAAACACTTAGAATCTCCACACATTCAAACAATTTACCATTGTTGTAATGTCACTCAGGTACTAAAAGTTACTGTTAATGATTTTCAGCTTACCTGTGTTTCCAGGCTCATCATTTGCTTACAGTAAACTAAGTCACATGGCTGTTTCAGTGTTTTTGCACAGCTGTTCTTCTGTTTTCTGTCACTGTGCAGTGACGGGCACAGAAGTAAACAGCTGAATCATCAGCTGTCAGACTCTTGATCTCAAGATACTGTCTGCTGCTGGAGTCTTCTTCAGTCATGATGAAACGACTTTGAAAAGAACTGGCATAGCCAGGAGAATTATTGCCTGTGCTCATATACCCAATCCACTCCAGAGCTCTGCCTGGCCTCTGTCGTATCCAGTGAATATTGTAGCTTGTCAAGCTATAACCAGAAATGATACATAACATCTTTACTCTCTTTCTCCAGGTCTTTTCACCTCAGAGGGAGACTGGTCCAGTTTGATCTCACTCCAAACTCCTGTAAGTAAAAATCAAAAAGTGTGATGATCATGAATCTGATTTATGTTCATGTTTTAAAGAATAAATACTTTTCCTACCTTGGAGAAAAAGAAATGAATAATAAACTCCAAAGAATCATACATTCCATAATTCAGAACACTTAATTATCTGAGTGTTTGTATAGTTAAAAAGTGTCCAAAATGTTGGTTGAGAGTTTGATGTGACATGTAAATAAAGAAGCTACTTTGCGTAGACCTCCCTCTACATAAACCATTTCTTATTAAAAAAAATTAGACAATGCCATACAATACTGTGAGTCGTCTCTGTTTTCTACGTCCACTAATCTGCACATAAGACATAAACACTATTTCAAAGTCTCACTCCCACTTTTTGTACTGACGAAGTGTTCTTACTGGGATTTATTGCACATTTTCTTCTAACACAAGTTCTTTTAAAACAAATGATGCCATTATGTCTTATACTTATAAAAAATAGCAGTATGTAAGAACTATTAACTAGAGATGGACCGATGCGATATTATGTATCGGTATCGGTCCGATACTGACTTAAATTACTGGATTGGATATCGGAGAGAAATAAAAAATATAATCTGATCCATTATATATCACAAAAGCACCTCACAAAACTAGCAATGTAACCCAGCTCATAACCTTAGCACGTCGGAGCAGTGTGCGTCTTGTGATAGAGCGGCTGTGGCATGCGAGACCTGTCGGCGGTCTGGTTGAGCATTTGGAGCCTCGCTAAATGCTGCCAAACCAGCATTTCATCTCGGGGAAAGCTATCCCAGAGAAGTAAAGCAAGTGTGTAAGTTCATCTCTGAATGTTTGTAAAGCATTCCCACGTTAAGCTTAACAATACAGTATATATAGCAATATATGGAGCAACTGCCTCTTCTCTCTCTCCCTCTCCTGTTGCTACTTCAATCATGAAACTGATCAATAATCAGCTGATCGGCTTTTCTGTCGCGAGTCCGTCTCTCTTCTTTGTTTTTGGCCCACTTTGCGCCAGAAAGAGAAAACCAGCGGCTGAACAACAGCAGCACGTTTAAGCTTGATAAGCTGTTGTTAGAATTTATTTAATATTACTTTCTACACCAGGATCCTTTTCTAAGTAGCTGACAGCTGGTAACTGTGCAGGGGCGGGTCTAGCATGGTTTTGCCAGAAATCCATTATTGTATATAGTAACTATTAAGTCAAATGTATAACCTAGAAAACTACAGTACTTTTTCCTTTGCAATTCTGTTGAAGAGAGATGTTGAATCTATTTAATTATTGTAGAAAAATTATTGACTTCCGTGCATTTTTTTTTTTACACGTGCTTTAAATTAAAGTTGATTATGTCAATTAAGCATTATGAGGGTGGGGGTGGTTCCTTATTTTTTTGCTTTTTGCTGGGAGTTGGCATTTATTATACCATTTATTAGTTAGGTTGTTTAATATTTCCACTAAGTACTCTACTAACTACTAAAATACCAGAATAGGGAGGATGGAGTAGGTTTAAGTTTATCAGATTGATCAGTGTTGCTGAACTTTGAAATATTTTGCGTGCAGTGTATTTTTTGCATACAGGTTTAACAGAATAGCATTGGTGGTTTTTTTTTAAAAACTTGATTATGAACTTATACAAAATGCAGCAAGATATTAAAAAAAATATTTTATTGATAATGAAATACCCTATATCGGATTTATATCGGTATTGGCAGATATCCAAATTTATGATTTCGGTATTGGACATAAAAAAGTGGTATCGTGCCATCTCTACTATTAACAAATGTTTTTAAGCCAGTCACTTACTCATAGTTATGTATTTAGTCTTTCCAGACTAATTTCAATTGAGCATTATTACTTCATATTGAAATAATAACTTTTTTTTCTCTTTTGCATGTGAAGAGTAAAATCATTGAAGTCAAATGGATACTTGAAGTTTTTGTGCAGCTGTTCCTCTGTTCTCTGCCTCTGTGTTTTTACAGGCACAGAATGAAAGAGCAGAGTCTTCTGCTGTAGTAGTAGTTATATATGTACATATGATAATACTTCTAAAATAAAATCTATAGAACTGTCAATCTCTTTTCCTCACACTTTTCTCAGTGGAATTCACTGTTTATTTCACCTTCTAATCTCAATCAGATCCTTTCGAAACAATTAATTGATTTTAAAAAAACAACAACAGAAAACAAGAACTTATTGTCTTTTTACACCGCATTAAATATATAGTTTTAAAGGTCCAAATATTCCCTGCTGATGGTAAAAAGAGGATCTAATTTTTGTATGGCATTTCAACTGCTTTCTCTCACTGTGTCTCTCGGACACAGTAATAAACTGCTGTGTCTTCAGTCTTCAAACTGTTCATCTGCAGATAGGTTCTAGAGATGGTGAATCTACCCTGGACTGACAGGGAGTAATAGGTGGGATAACCCAAAGTGCCTATGTAAGCAACCCACTCTAGTCCTTTTCCCGGAGCCTGTCTGACCCAAACCATAGGGTAGCTGCTGAATGTGAATCCAGAGGCTGCACAGGTCAGTCTGTGGGATTCTCCTGGTCTTTTAGTAACTGGTTCAGATTGTGTCAGAGTCTGACCATCAACACCTGTCAGAATAGGACAATAGTTACATGCTGTAAAATTGTTTATCCTTGAAAGACAAATTTGATTCAGCATCAGTGAAAGGTCTCACCTGCCCATAAAGCACTAAAAAGAAGCATTCCTGTTTTTATGGCCATCATGTTAAACTGTGTGAACAATTGTCTCTGTCAACCCCTCTGCAGCTAAAGTAGGTTTAAGACATCCAGGTTTTGCATTGACTCCTCCTCACAGGGTTTTTTTAAACAATGCTCTTGTTCTACAAACCCCAAACTTTTATTAAATTACAGGTACCAGCTACATGGCTACAATGGCTTATTTTTTTAATGTAGCTTCTCACTGTAGCTTCTCACTGTAAACGTTTTATTATTGTATGTTATAATTGCTCTTTATAATTGAGATTATTTACTATCATTACATTCAATTGCATTTCGGTTTCTCTCTGTAAAATTTAAATGAGAAATTTTAATCACAATACAGACAGTAAGAAAAGCTTGACATTTATATTATGGTCTTTTTTTTCATAGTTTTCAGGTTCAAGCACATGTGTGAGTGTGAGCATACGTTGTGTCACATAAGACCTGTTTATATTTGCAGTGTGTGTAAACAAAATATTAATATTAATTAATGTAAAAAAAATATATATTAATACTTTGAAATCAAATTATAAAATGAATTTTTTTAAAACTGCCTGTGCTCATATACCCACATATATCCACTGCTCTTCCTGGTCTCTGTCATATTCAGCCAATATTGCAACTCCTTGGGCTATAGCTCATCCTGCAGATTATTGTTTAATGTTCAAACAGACATGTCTACTGGAATACTGGCTGTTAGGTAAGAGAAAAAATCAGCATCAAATGCTCCCATAATCAGATGTCTATCCTAGGAGCTACTTTTTTTGTTCACTTTGAAGATTATTATTCATTATTCATTCTCCACACTGACCAGCTGAGTCACTGAAATCAAATAATAGTTACAGACAAGCACAACCACACTATAACTTTGCAAATGTAGGATGATCCGTGACAATGACATCTTCAACCATAACTTTGTGAATGTCTTCATCACAACTGTACATGATGAAATGCTGTAATAATTTGTTGATTGGTTTGTTGTTTAGAAGTATTAGATAGTGACATACTTATCAGTAATCTATACTATAAGTGATAATGACAATGTGTGTTTTATTGATTTTTAAAAGGATATACGTTCTTATTTTTTAGTGTGTTGGAAATTGTGTTTATGTTGTCTTTAATGGGGTTAAGTCTGTTCATGGGCATGCCAAACTCTCTGTTTTGATGATGAAGCTAGTGTGAGTTTAATGGGAGCTTCTCAAAAATGGTCAAC
The DNA here is from genome assembly GCF_000239375.1 of Pundamilia nyererei. Taxonomy (NCBI): domain Eukaryota; kingdom Metazoa; phylum Chordata; class Actinopteri; order Cichliformes; family Cichlidae; genus Pundamilia; species Pundamilia nyererei. Next base: position 251,938 of record NW_005187722.1, read on the forward strand.
ATATCTGATTTAATTTGTTCACTGACTTTTGCTAACTTAACGATACAACAAAATTGTTGCTGTACATTTGAAACCTAAATTCAAACAAGGTGACACTGGGCAAGAGATATTGTGTTACTATATAATGATGGCATTTTTTTTTACCATGAACTTTAAAAATGTTGGACAAAGACCCTGAGTTTAGCAAATATTCCCTGTGTTGGGAAAAAGAGGAAGTAGTTTTTGTATGGCATTTCTATTGCTCCCTCTCACTGTGTCCCTCGGGCACAGTAATAAACTGCTGTGTCCTCAGTCTTCAAACTGTTCATCTGTAGATAGAGTTTACTGCTGGAATCCTCTCTGGAGATGGTGAATCTACCCTGGACTGACTGGGAGTAAGATGTAGCATAACTATTACTTGAAGTCTCTATAAAAGCAGTCCACTCCAGTCCTTTTCCAGGAGCCTGTCTGACCCAAACCATCCAGTAGTCTCTGAATGTGAATCCAGAGGCTGTGCATGTCAATCTGTGGGATTCTCCAGGTCTTGTAAACACTGATTCAGATTCTGTCAGAGTCTGACCATCAACACCTGGTAAGACATAGACAAATAAATAAATAAATAATGAACTATTCTCCAAATAATTAATGTTAAATCAAGAACAGGGGAAATCCTCACCTGCCCACCAAATAACTGAAAGGAGCAGTCTTGTCTTGTAATCCATGATACAGTACTACAAAGTGCCCAGAGTTGTCTGTTATCTTCTCCAACAGATGGATAAGTAGTGGTGGAATATGTTTGTTTTGCATAGACTCCGCCTTACTTACTGAGGAGTTTTCACAATTTTTCAAGTGACTTTGTCAGACAGGTTAACCTCATATCTGAATTTCACTCCAAATAAACTTGTTCAGCCACTATAATTCTGACTCAGAAAACACAACCATCAATAACACACTGACCCAAAAACATTAACAGCTGGAAGTGAAGCTGGTTATAAAGCAATGTAAATGTATATTTGTGGTTTGAATAATGTGAGAGATAAATCAGTATTGCAGTTCTGCTGTTGAAAGAATGATGGTTTAATCTGCAAACACCCCACTGGCTTTGTGAAATAACTGCAAGAAGAAGGATAACAATGAGTGCAATAGAAAATGAACCTGTCACGGCTGGAAGCCAAAATATGGAGTGGACCCAAAAACAGATTCAAGCCGAGAAACAGAACTTTGACATGAACAAGGGTTTTATTTACAACAACATGACGATACAAGATGATGAAGATAGAAACTGTGAAATACAACAACTGTGAACTAAGAGCAAAGTGAGACATGCTATGACCTATGAAATCAGAAGGTGGCATGGAGCACTATGTACAAGGACTTTACCACGTTGTTTAACTAGATTGCCACAGAACATGAACGGTGGTCGACGGGACTTGGCGAGGGGCACAGTGGTACGAGAGAGGGTGGTGGAGAGGCATTGGTTGCAGGTGGGGTCATGCAAGAGGGAGGAAGCAAGATGAGGCCTGGGTGAGTCCAGTGGAATAGTGATCCAGGATTCCAAAGCAGAGTAGGCAGGGAGGCAAGTAGGTGAGACTGGAGAACACAGAGTTTTACCAGCGATTGGAGCACAATGGAGTCCAGCGTCCAGGTGAGCAAGGCTATTGCAAGTTTGTATTGTGAGTCAGGAAACAATTGGGAAGACAAGAACACTAAGGTGAGTACAGAGAACAATGAGCACTGCAAGAGACATGGGGCCAAACACTAATGTGGGTTAGCAGACAATCTGGCGATGGCTGGTTGTGGACGCTGGTCTTAAATACAGCTGGCTTAATCAGTCTCAGGTGGCACTCTGGGGAGGAACAGGCACTGTGTAAATTTATAATGACTCACCCAGACTATGACAGAACCTAAAGACATGCATAGTAGCTGATGCATCTCATTGCAAAGATGCTTGCAAAATATTTTTTGTTTTTTAGAAGAGACAACAGGGCACAGCTGTCAGACATCAAAAAAGAATTAAAGAGAGCAAATGATTGCTTTTATTCAGGTACTAGGTGGCATGACAATGATTGAAGCAGGTACTTAAGTGGCAAAGTAATCTGGAGGATTGCGGTTGGATGTGAGAGTGACTGTTTATCCATAGCAGAAAGGAAAGGATTGTAATAACTATTAGATTTTTATGACTGAACAATGTGACTTCTATTTTTTTTTGTTGTTGTTGTTATTTAGTTTGAGAAAGTATGTGCCACCCAACAGATAACATCACTGACACAGTCTAAAACAGAAGATTCTTTAGGTTCACTATGTTGGAAGCTGTTTTTAAGTATAGCACTTTGTTTTCACATAGCAGAGAAAAGAGCCATTGTGACACTCATAATTCATTGTAGGGAAAGCATGATGAAAGAAAACCTAAAATTGAATAATGCAGTATACTATAGTTAGTATGAAATGAAGATAATGACACACTGACTCTCTTTTTAAAATGCTGCATTTGGATGTAAATTAATTAAACTCACACTCTCTCCTCTGTCACCTGCCAAACGGTCGCTGGTTACCAGCTTCTGTGCTGTGCAATGCTGATTAGGATCTCTGAAAGATGGTATTTACAAACATAAAAGCAAAGACTTGGGTAGAAATCAGTTTTACAGAAACTATTGATGAGTTCCTTCTGTTCATTTTTTGATTGTTTTAGTAACTTGCTTGGAGATGCAATGAAAACAGTGTCACATTTTTTCAGATAAGATGCTCCTGCACACACATTTTAATAATAATAGAAAAACAAATAATATTGGTGATTTTTCTATAGTGTTTAATGTTGCTAACACAGATTA
>NW_005187722.1:254897-256145 GCF_000239375.1 Pundamilia nyererei
GTGTGTGTGTGTGTGTGTGTGTGTGTGTGTGTGTGTGTGTGTGTGTGTGCAGAATATATTAAATGCAACATTTATTATTCATCTATTGTTTTACTTTCTATACCTGTTTTCTACAGTGGTGTCATACAAATGTACTTTACTTTAGCAAATGTGTTACAGGTTTTAACAGCAACATTTATTCATACATTGTTTTTTTATAATATCAAATACAAATGCAAATACACTTAGCTTTAATTAAACATGATTTGGAGATTTTTGTGGACAAACCTTTTGTTGTTCTCTCTGTTTGCAAATGCCAGACACAAAAAAACAGAGCTGCTTTGAAACTTTAACATATTCACTTCTTGTTTAGTAAAACAAGAAGAAAATAAGTTTTTTTTTGAAAAAGCAGCATTTACAATAACTGAAGGATTGTTGACTTTACTCTGTTGTTGCTCGAAACTAATAACGTCAAAATTAAAGAAAAATGTTTTAAAACAATTGATCATTTCTTGTGCATAAACAAATAATATAAATCCCAATGGTGGATGTTTACTAAAAGATAAACGATTCAATGGGCCTTCTTTTTTCCTTAGAAAATGTTTAAATGTATTTGTGCAGTTGTACTGCTAACAGACGAGATTGTGTAGTATGTAAACTTTGGTTTGTTGTTTATGGTTTGCATAAAGTACCCTTGATGTTTTCAGTTTCTGCAGATGTGTGAGAACGAAGATCTAACGTGATACTATAGGGAAATAGCTTCTGAGGAACTGAAACTGTGTGTGAAAGCACGGTAGCCTTATGAGCTAATGAATATGCATGTGACCAGAGACAAATAAATATGTTATGTTATTTATTTATTTGGTTATTTTTGTTATGTTTGGCTTGTTGTAAGAAGAAACTGATGGTGAATTCAAAGCTGTGCAGTTTAATGCATGCAGTCCTCCAGGTCTTGTAACCACTGATTCATAAACGGATTGTATAAAGTATATAATTTAAATGAAATGGATTTGAACTGTTGTCCAGTTTGGTGAGCCTGTGTCCTGTGTGTAGCCTCAGCTTCCTGTTTGTAGCTGGAGTGGCACTTGGTATGGCCTTCTACTATTACACATTTGCTTAAAGGCTGAATATCTTGTACCTTCAGAGATGTTGTAATGCAGGAGTGGGCAACTCCAGGCCTCGAGGGCTGGTGTCCTGCAGGTTTTAGATATCACCTTTGGTCAACACACCTAAATCAAATGATTAGTTCATTACCAGGCCTCTGGAGAA
>NW_005187722.1:271531-272360 GCF_000239375.1 Pundamilia nyererei
TCTATATTCTGAAATATGTTTCTGTCAACTAAGGTGTTGGGGATTATACAGCAACTCAGTTTTCAGTCCTCTTCTAAATTGAAAAAGTACATTATGGGTCAGTAGTTTGTTCCAAGATCTTAATATGGAAATCATTTACATGATTAATAGATATTTTCTCATCTGTTTACACTTCACATCATGAATACTGAAATTAGTTTTCCAGTGAAGAAAACCCTCAAAATCACTCCACTCCAAACTCCTGCAAGAAAAAAAGAAAAACAAAGAAAAGAAGTTATCATTATAATCAGAGTGTTGTCTTCCTGTTTTAAACAATAAATTGTTTTCTCATGATAGAAACATATAATAAATAATAAACTCCAGGAAGTAATGTAGTCCATAATTTAGACCACTTCATAATCAGAATGTTTGTCTGGTTAAAAAGTGTCCAAAGCTGTTCTGCTAAAAAAACTACATGAGAACTGATGACTGTCACGGTCCTGGGTCATGCAACCCAGTGTTTTGTGTTTTACTGTATTATTTTATTCATTTATGTTTTAGCTTAGCTTATCCAGTTAATTTCTCTTAAGCCTAGGTTGCTGTTATTGTTCATTGTTTAGTAGATTCCCCTTGTGTTTTCACCCTGTGTTTTGGTCTCTCTTACCCTTGATGTTGTCATGTCTGTCTGATCATGTTTCCTGTTTTATTTTGAAAGAGTCTGGTGTTCTTTGTTCTTTGTATTTAGTTTCACCTCCCCTGTCCCGTCATTAGGTTTATGTGTGTCAGCTGTGTCCTCGTGTGTCTCTACTTCTCCTGATCACCTCATGTGTGTACTTAAGTCTGTCTTAAG
>NW_005187722.1:274809-275867 GCF_000239375.1 Pundamilia nyererei
GATAGAAGCTGTCAGTGCTTTGCATTGACTCCGCCTCCTCATGAAGGGCAGCTTTTCCCTGATGAAATAAAGACGAGAATCACAACAACCTAAACCTATTCACCTTAACAAGAAAGAAGAAATAACATTTAGTGCCAGATTTACTAATGGTCGGTGGCAACAATAAGCCTTCTCTAACACTAAAAAGCTTCTGGGTTTACTAACACAATGTGGTGTATGTTTTGTGACTAAAAAATCTGGACAGGTAATTTTTGCAGATGGCCTTTTTGTATTTGTATCTGCAAGAGTTTCCACCTCAGGAGAAGAACAGAACATGAAAGAAATGAGTTAAATATTTAATTTACTATTACTACACACAATTTATTGCAAATTGTCCTAAATCCAGCACTGAAAAACACATATCTTATACACATAGTTAGGATAGCTGCTTCCAGAAGTGTTTATGTAGAATGAGAGGGTGAAATGAATGAATGTTTAATTGACACATTCATTGTGACATTCTGCATAGATGTTAGCGCAAGGCCAAAATTTTGGTTTTGTCGTAAAGCTCTTTACACAGTTTGTTCATGATCTGACAGTAAATAATGTTGTGTGTCCTTCTACACATCATACTGGTCAGCTGTTACCAAAGGATTTCAGTTATATGTGGTGAAAAAGTTTATAATAACCAAGTTTGTCATGGCTGAGTGAAGGACCCAAGATGCATGCACTGACTGTGATGCGAATGAGCTTTATTTGTAAGGGGAGGATAAAAACAGAAACTAAGGAAAACCTAAACTGGGAAAACTAAGAAACAAGGAACCAACAAACCTGAAAAGCGAGGGGACTTAGAGAAGGGTAATGCGGGGGATGACAAGCAGAAAGGAAAGCATGAAGGTAACACAGACGGACCAGTAACAAGCAGAAGAGAACGCAGGGCTTAAATACACACTGGAGCACACACTCCACACAAAACAGGCACTATCAAAGTAGAACAGCAAATACAACAAGCACGCACAGACACTAGCTTAACACTAAGACATCAGACATGGCAACAGGTAGGGAACACAGAGATATGG
>NW_005187722.1:276933-281201 GCF_000239375.1 Pundamilia nyererei
TCATTCACTGGATATGAATTGAGAGAATGTAAAAGTTGATATGTGTGACTCTGCTGGAGGAGATTCTTGATCATAGATCTGTTAGGGAAAAAACTATTCATCACCTTTTCATCTTAAAAATTCTCAGTACTGAAAATAACTAATTGCAATAACGAAGTTGATAACTGAATTAATTTCTATGGATAACTGTCATGTTCTAGTAAAATCAGGTATGGATCCAAAATAGTCATTTTGCTTGTGCAGAGCTCATCAAAGTCACGTGGCTAGTTGAGGTTTTTGCACAGCTGCTCTTCTTCTTTCAGTCACTGTGGAGTCGAGCACAGAAGTAAACAGCAGAATCTTCAGTACCTCTTCGACTCTTGATCTCGAGGTACTGAGTGCTGCTCGGAACATCTTGAGTAAAGGTGAATCGGTTTTGAAAGGCACTGGCGTAGCTAGCAACAGTCGTATCTGTGTTTATCCACCCCATCCACTCCAAAGCTTTCCCAGGTTTCTGTCGTATCCAGTTAATGCCGTTATTTGTCATTGTATAACCAGATGTGACACATGAAATCTTCACAGTCTCTCCAGGTCTTTTGTCCTCAGAGGGAGGCTGGTCCAGTCTGATATCACACCAAACACCTGTAATTAAGATTAAAGAAATGAAAATAATCATGTTATCACAAAAATGGTCTTTGTAGCTCTAAATTTCTTACCATGAACAGTCAGAACAAATAATAAACCCCAGATTATTATATTTTTCATTCCCTTCATTGTGAACACTGCTGCGTCTGATGCTCTTTCAGAGCTTTCTTTCTCTGTCAGATGACATGACTGTTACTGACGGTGTGTTTATAAAGAAGAAAGACTTTGCATAGAACTCCCTCTGCAGGTTTGAACTGGAATATGAAAAAAATATGGTTTAACATCTGCTGCTGGTACAATATTTTTTTAGAGAGAAAGAAATGTAGATAGAATACTGTAGTGGACCAATATAAACTGTGCACTTAGGGACAGACTTTGCTGGAAACTTCTGAAAAAAAATCACCAGAGACCAAAGGATTCACAAAAAATACATAAATCATCATATATTTGTTAAGGGAAGGCCCCTTGACTGAAAGGGGCCCTAGGAAATGGTAGAAGAGTCATTTAGTCTTTTTTTTTTCAACCACTCATCATAAAAAAAACAAAACGTTTGCTTCACAAATTCCATATCAATGTTTTGTAAGTGTTAGTTTTGTTTATGGTCAGCCTCTGTCTGTCACCCCCCACCCCTCAAGATATGGTTTGGCTCCAGGTTAAATTATAGTTAAATTTTTACTGCCATAGGTAGCAGAGTTTCTTCTTGTGTTTATCCACCCAATCCACTCCAGAGCTCCCCCTGGGCTCTGTCGTACCCAGCCAACATTGTAACCTGTCAGTCTATAACAAGATAGGATACATGACATCTTCACTCTTTCTCCAGGTCTTTTCACCTCTGAGGGATTCTGCTCCAGTTTGATCTCACTCCAAACTTCAGTGAGAAAAAAAGCATGTGATCATGAATAAAAAGAATAGAATAATGAATAAAGCATTCCTGTGAAATTACACAATAAAGAATATAACGCATATAACCAAGAAAACTAAAATTAAAATATTTGTATGAAAAAAAAATCCAAGATGTTCTGGAAGAAATTAAATAAGAATTGAATGCAATGGTTTTATGAAGGACCACAACCTACTAAAGACTTCCGTCTGGAGCCTTTTGGTATGCAAAACTCACTTAAACAACTTATTCTCTATTCTTTATTTTTTTATAAAAGCATATGATGTAATGAACTTGAACTCTCCCCATTGTAATTCAAAAGACTCTTCTCAAAAGAAGTAAAAATTTTCTCATTTCATTTCATCAGAGTCGCTGTGCTTTTGTCTTTCACAGATGTAAACAGCAGAATCTTCTGCTGTCAGGTCCCTGATTTCAAGGTAGGCTACTGTCTGCTGCTAGACTCTTCTTCAGTCATGATGAAACGACTTTGAAATGAGCTGGAATAGTCAGCAGAGTTTGAGCCTGTGTTCATCCTACCAATCCACTCCAGAGCTCTGCCCGGCCTCTGTCGTATCCAGTGCAAATAATAGCTTGTCAGGTCATAACCAGATATGATACATGACAACTTCACTCTCTCCCCGGGTCTTTTCACCTCAGAGGGAGACTGCTCCAGTTTGATCTCACTCCAAACTCCTGCAAGAAGAAAAAAAAGAGTTTTAAATATGTAATGCCATTTCTTGGAGAAACTCTTGAATATCACATTTTTATGGGTCTCATCTCCCTAAATTATTTACTGAACTGGGGACATTTGTTGCTAGTCAGACTTTTTTTAAAGTATCGAGGAGGTAATGTAACAAACATATGTACAGACTGTCAGTAAAGGTCCGTCAGTTTTCATGTCATTTATTGATTTACATTGGGAGTAAAGTTGTTCTGTTTTATTGAAGGTGAGGAGGCAATAAAATAAAACCTGAAGGATTTTGTACAGCTGCTTAACCAACTTCTATCACTGTGACTCAGAACAAGTTACATGCAGACAATTGATTAGTTGTTGGAGACAAGTTTGACTTAACATTAGTGAAATGATTCACCTGCCCATAAAATCATCAAAAGTAGGAGCCCTATTCTTAGATCCATCACTCTAAACTGTGTGACCACTGCTGTTTGAAATCTGTCAACTTCTGCAGGACAAGCAGGTTTAAGACATCCAAGTTTTGCATTGACTCCTCCTCACAAACATTTTTGTTTATTTGTTTTTGTTTTTTTGAGCATCTTGTATTACAAACACAAAAGTTAAAGTAGCTCACATGAACAGGCTGCATAAAACAGTTTACCTCTTATAGTGTATTTTACGATATACTTACTCATTCTAATGATTTAAGCATAGTGTAATAATATTGTCTATGTCAGAATATTCTTTAATATCACTATACTGAGATGCTATTATATTATGGTTTATCTCAGCGAAATAAATTAAAAATGGAAATATTAATAAAAGAAAGAATATAAAAATCTTACTAAAAACCATAGTCACTGTAAGGAAATCCCACTTTTTTAAGGATGAAAGTGTTGTGAAAGCTTTCACAGTAAGGCAGTTTTAGTGAGGTACAGCAGTCCCTTATAGTCTTGGAAGTCAAAGTGTGAGAGAGGCATCTGACGAAGGCAACAGCTCTGTGAAGGAAGCTGTTTTCCTTAATCTATAAGTGCTGGCTTATTTCATCCAGAATCATCTGCCAGATAGCTGTGCTTTGGACAGAGAGAGATCAGGATGCATGGGGTCCTTATCAAGTGGCTGGCATGTAAGTTTGAGAGCTAGATGCCTATCATCCACTGTGGTGCCTTCACCAGGTTCTTCATCAGAAGTGGTAGCCTGTCACAAGGTCCAAAGGAGGTTAAGTGTAATTTTCCTTTATCATATTCACTCTACTCAAAGGGAGGACATCATGAAGTTTTATTGGGGTTTGGACAGAAACTGTTCTGAGCTTGTACAGCAACTCAAACAGCTCATTCAACAGCCATCACTGTGAATTTTCAGTCCAGTCCTGAACTGACAAAGTATATTATGTGATGGAAATTTAGTCATAATACTCTACAGTCCTTTTTCAAAATCCTGTCCAATTCATTGTACTTCTAGACTCCCAAATGAAATTAAATCCCAGACCAAATAAGTTCTCTTTAATAACTGTGAGTAATGGGTGTTTTCACATCAGTTTACTGTAAAATTATATATTGAGGCATCAAAGTTCCTGTGTACGGGCAGGAAAAATGTATGCAGAGAAAGTGTTAGAAATCCATATAAGATGATCCATAAGAATAAACTGGGATTTAAACTAGGAAGATCGTGAAGATCGTGAAGGACCTCAGCCATCCCAACAACAGACTGTTCTCTCTGCTGAGGTCAGGAAAGCGATTCCGCTCCCTGAAGACCAACACAGAGAGACTGAGGAGGAGCTTCTTCCCGCAGGCGATACGGTCTTTCAATCACACCACCACACAGTACTGACCCACACTTCTTACACACACACTGGACATTCTGGACATTGTTTTCACTTCATCACTTAAATCACTTTAAGCATATTTGCACTGCAGAAGACATGATTGCACAACACTGGACATTATATTCTTCATTTCCAGTTAATACTTGTACAGCTGCTGTTATTGTGTATATGTTTATTTATATTTCTTCATACATTCTTATAAAGTTCTATATTGTGTATTTTGTTGTACAGTTATTTTATTTTCAACTTTAATTTATATATTTTAT
>NW_005187722.1:281329-291949 GCF_000239375.1 Pundamilia nyererei
ATTCATAGCCTTTTCCTTTTTTGTTTTCTTTAGGTCACGAGCAGTTGTCCAAGCATTTCACTACATATCGTACTGTGTATGACTGTGTACGTGACAAATAAAATTTGAATTTGAATTTGAATTTGATTTACAAATGTGTACTCACTGTACAAATGTGTTTTCTAAATACAAATACAAATCAATTTGACCACAGGTTAAACTATTGAACAATTTGTTTATATCCAAACCTGAATAAATAGTCACCATTGATGCACAATTTCAAATTTAACATTAGAAATTTGATAATTTCAAAAAGCTTTCTGAGCTTACTACTTACAAAAAATATTTATGGCATTGTGTTCCTGCTATTAATCTGATAATCTGTAGAAAAGTCATAAAGAGTTTTCTTAACATAATTGAATAAATAAATCTTACCATTGTCAGTCCCCTTTCCACTCTGTGCCTTGTGTGACTGGGATTCACTTCATAAATATGAATCTGTTCTCAAGAAATAATATTTTCAAGTTACATTTTATACTGAAAAAGCAAAATGGAATTCACTTAAAAAAAACATAAATGTGCACAAATCTGTACCCAAGCTTGGCATACAAACATTTCACACACATATGTGTAATTCTTAAATGTGTGGATGGGTTAAGTTAATTGGAAATTCTAAATTAGCCTTATGACTGATAGCGACTTCTTCAGGTTGTATCCCACCTTGTGACAGCAGGTAAAGTCAGCCTGGGACCCTCAGTTCAATAAGCAGTTAAGACTAATAGATGCTCCATGTTATCTACAGTAAGTGAGGTAGGAAAAATGCCAGCATTGAGTGTGACCAGAAAGTGCAGCAGTGTGTAGCATACTTCTGAGCTGACTTGCACATAGATTAAAGAGATATATCCCTACAACCTGCTGTGCTGCTTTCACCAGATCTTTCATGTGCGGTTGTAGTCAGTTTGGCACACATTGACTCAATAGTTCCCAATGATCTCAATGGTGTTTGTTTGTTTGCTTTCCTGACTTTGTTAATATTTTGTTTGCATGTAGCAATGTGAAAGCTTTTTACTAGTAATAGAGATACAGCGAATGTAGCTTTTCTTGAAGCTGAGGACTCACAAATGGCCTGCGACCTGAGGTTTATAAATTTCATTGCTTTGAACTTGCTGTGATTGTTCAAATAGTAAGATCATTTTGGTGTTCAGCATTATAAGATATGAAAACACACACATAATAAAAATATGTATATTTTTCACATACATATTATTTTTATAATATACTTTTTTTTTTTTGAAAACTCAGACCTTGAATATTTAGATGAAACTTGGATATACCAGTCGAAGGTTTGTACACACTTTCTCATTTATTGCTTTTACTTTATTTTCATGACTACTTATTTACATTGTAGATTTTCACTGAAGGCATCAGAACTGTGAATGAACACATATGGAATTATGTAGTGAACAGAAAAGTGTGAAACAACTGGAAATATTATGGCAAGAACCAATCAGCCAAGTAAAGAAAAACAACAGTCCATCATTACTTTAAGAACTGAAGGTCAGTCAGTCCAGAAAATTGCTAGAACTTTGAATGTGTCCCCAAGTGCAGTCGCAAAAACCATCAAGCACTATGCAACACCTCAGATTAGAGCCCAGATAAATGCCACACAGAGTTCCAGTAGCAGACACATCTCTACATCAAGTGTTCAGACTGAACACATCAGTCCTTTATGGTTACGTTGCTAAGAAACCACCTCTAAGGAAAAGCAACAAGCAGAAGAGATTTGGTTGGGCCAAGAAACACAAGGAATGGAAATTAGACCAGTGGAAATCTGTGCTTTAGTTTCATGAGTCCAAATTTGAGACCTTTGGTTCCAGAATAATGAATTTTCTCATCTCTCTATGATAAAATTATATATGGGGACATGTATATGCAGAAAAACAATAGAAAAGACACAAGGTCGCATGGTTACTTAAAGGCTGCTCCTCTGTTGTCTGTTATTGTTTGATCAAGCACAGGAATAAACAGCAGAATCTTCTGCTGTCAGACACTTGATCTCAAGGTACTGTCTGTCACGATCCTGGGTCTTAGGACCCAGTGTTTTGAGTTTTAGTTCATCTTAATGTGCATAGTATGTTAAGCTCATTAGGCCTCCTATGTTCATTTGCTTATTAGTTCCTTGTGTTTCCAACCCATGTTAAGTCTCCCCTGCTCTGCATGTGTTTCATGTCTGTGTCTTACCTTGTCAAGTTCTGGTTGTCATGTCTGCGTCTCATTATGTTTCCTATTTTATTTGGAAGAGATCCTGTGCTTTTATATCATGGTTTATGTTTTGAGTCCTTTGATGTACTGTTTCTTGTTTCCCTGGATCTCAGTTATGGTTATCTTAGGTTTAGCTCTTTGGCTTTGTTATATGGCTTCCCTGTGTTCCATGTTATGTCCACTGTGATGTTTTGTACCACGTTTCAGGTTCCTATGTTCTGTCTCCCCAGTTGCTGTTAAGTTTGCGTGTTTTAGAATTCAGTCAGGTGTTTCCTGTTTTACTTTGAAGGTCCATGCCTCATGTGAGTGTTTCTAGCTTTGCTTGTCTCGTCAGTCCTGATTTCTCCCAGCTGTGCCCTCCTTCTGTGTCTCATTCCCTCGTTATCCCTCTGTGTATTTAAGCCCTGTGTTTCTCTTTGTCAGTGTCGTAGTCGCCATCATAGCTGTGTGATTTTTCCCTGTGGCTCCTTGTGCTTTAGTTTTCCCAGTTTAGTTTATTTTGTATTGTTTTTCGTGTCCCACTACACGCCAGCAATAAAGCTGTGTTTTTTGAGTTTACCTTTTGTCTCTGTGAGTTTGCGTTTGGGTCCTCTCCTGCCTGCCACACAGCCGAAACATGACACTGTCTGCTGCTGGAGTCTTCTTCAGTCATGACGAAAGGACATTGAAAAGAATTTCCATAACTAATAGAATTTAAGACTGTGTTCATCCACCCAGCCGAAATCTCTTGCTGGTCTCTGTCGTATCCAGTGAATACTGTAGTCTGTCGGGCTATAACCAAATACAACACATGACATCTTCACTCTCTCTCCTGGTCATTTCAGAACAGAGGGAGACTGTCCCAGTTTGATCTCACTCCAAACTCCTCTAAAAAGGACAAAGGGAACAAACCATAAATAATAAACTTGACCTAATAATATGTGCCATAATTTACAGCTGTTTAAAGTCGTTTGCGTGGTTCAAAATAGCGTTTACAAGATGCTATTTGACAAATATTGGTGATGATGTGTTTAGAAAGGAGCAAAAGTTTGCATAGACCTCCCTCTACAGGAGCAATTTGGTATTTAAAATACACAGTCTCTTAGTAATTTAGGATATGCTATAGCATATCCTACATTAAATATGATAGAAAATTTGTGCTCTCATATCTAAATATATAAACGCCAAGAGGACCTCATTCTAACTGAGCAGATTATTTAGGGATGGTGTGTGCATACTGCAGACTGGGAGCGATGCAGCTCTACATTTCTTGAAGTCAAGCAAGAAGAATAACAGCACTGTGTGCCACAAGAATCAGCAGTATATTGTTGATTGCACATTTCTCACTCACTCTTCACTGAAGATAATTATACCCTAAACTGTTTGTAAGAATAGTGTTTGGAATTTTCAAAATATGTTTTAATGTATTTTAGTGCTCTCAGCATTAATCTCGTTAAAATAACGTTAACGCCAGAACCGCATTAATGCAGCAAATCTCCGTTAGCAAGTTAGCTCAGATCGCCCCGTGCGTGGGACTCATTGGCCTCAACGTGTTAGAGAGGTCAACTCATTAATGTATTAGCACCGTGCAGCCCAAAACAATGGAATTAACATCATTTTAACGGGATTAACGCGGACAGCACTACTTTATTTGCAGTGAAGGAAAAATTATAACTGAATGGACCATTATATATGAGTGGATGTAATAAGTTGTGTAGGATTTTGCACAGCTGCTCAGCCACTTCTGTCACTGTGAGTCTCGAGCACAATAATAAACAGCAGAATCTTCAGTCTTCAGGCTGTTCATCTGCAGATACAGCTGCTCTCTGCTGTTGTCTCTGGAGACAGTAAACCTGCCTCGGACTGACTGTGAATAGTAATTAGTGCTACTGCTAGTATCAGCAGCAATCCACTCCAGGCCTTTTCCAGGAGCCTGTCTGATCCAGTGAATCCAGTGGCTGCTGAGTGTGAATCCAGAGGTTGTACAGGTCAATCTGTGAGACTGACCAGGTTGTTTAACTGCTGGTTCAGATTCTGTCAGAGTCTGACCATTAACACCTGCCCCAGTAAAGAGAAAATTAATGACAAACGCACAACTTAAAAAGGATGGCCCAAAATATAATTTTAGATTATAATCAACAAAGCTTTTCACCTGCCAAGCAGAGAGTTAAAAACAGCAGTCCTGTCTTACAATTCATCATGTCAGGCTGTGAATCCACTGTTCTCTGCCATCATCTCTGCAGTCAGACATAAAGAGATAGAAGCAGTAGTTTTGCATTGACTCCACCTCCAGCTTTTTTCTAATCTCACTGACACCGTGATCTAGGTCAGGATAGGTGGGTCCAAAAATCGATAAGGTTGAGCGGTGTGCTAAGAATTGCAACAACTTTACACTACTCTCATTGACAAGCATGTTGTGCACACTGTGTAAAAGCTACTAATTACAGTAGATGGACAACAAAATAATTTCTTACTTTCTTACAATGTGTTTGTTTTATGCGGGTCATATGAATGAGAACAGCTGCTTATCAGTCAGGAAAGAACATTTAATGGCAGATTTACTAACAGCCTGTGGCAGCACAAAGCCTTCTTTAACACTATCTAAAAAACTAAAAATCTTCTGAGTTATAATAAAGAGATGTGTTGCCAATTTCATGACTAAAAGTTTTGCCCAGTTTTTTGCAGATGGCCTTGTGTTGTACGTTCTACACACACACTCACACGCACACACACAAAGGTAGCAGAGTTTCTTGCTGTGCTCATCCACCCAATCCATACGACACAGACCGGGGGGAGCTCTGGAGTGGATTGGGTGGATGAGCACAAGAAGAAACTCTGCTACCTTTGTGTGTGTGCGTGTGAGTGTGTGTGTAGAACGTACAACACAAGGCCATCTGCAAAAAACCTGGGCAAAACTTTTGAATCCAGCCAACATTGTAACCTGTCAGTCTATAACCTGATAGATGACATCTTCACTCTCTCTCCAGGTCTTTTCACCTCAGAGGGATTCTGCTCCAGTTTGATCTCACTCCAAACTCCACTGAGAAAAAAAAAATCATGTGATCATGAATGATCATGAATGATCACATGCATCAGTGCACACTGTCAGTAGAGATTCATCTATATGTGGAGGTGGGGAGCCAAACTGTAATCTCAGAGTTAAGAGAAATGCCAGCTTTTCTCCAGAATCAGCAGTAAATTTTCATGTGTGCTCCTTAGCGAAGATAATTATACAGTGTCACAGCTTAAACTTCTTATAAAATAGCAAATGGTGTGTCACTTTTTAAAATATATGTTATACTTTATTGGGTGTGAATAAGTTCTCTAAATGGTACACATTAGGTGAGAGAGTATAATAAAGCCTGAAGGATTTTGTACAGCTGCTTAACCAACTCCTATCATTGTGGGTGTCGAGCACAGTAATAAACAGCAGAATCTTCAGTCTTCAGGCTGCTCATCTGCAGATACAGCTGCTCTCTGCTGTTGTCTCTGGAAACAGTAAACCGGCCTTGTACTGACTGAGAGTAGTAGTTGGTGCCTCCATTAGCATCAGTTGCAATCCACTCCAGTCCTTTTCCAGGAGCCTGTCTGATCCAGGCCATCCACCAGCTACTGAATGAGATTCCAGAGGTTGTACAGGTCAATCTGTGAGACTGGCCAGGTTGTTTAACTGCTGGTTCAGATTCTGTCAGAGTCTGACCATTAACGCCTACAAAATAATAAGAAAATGAATAACTTGCACAACTTTAAAGCATGAACCAAAATATTTAGACCATCAAAAAAAAAACAAAAAAAAACAATAACTCTTAACCTGCCAAGCAGAGAGTTAAAAACAGCAGTCCTGTCCTGCAGTCCATCATGTTGAGATGAGTCCACTGTTCTCTGTCATCATCCCTGCAGTCAGATATGAAGATGAAGACGCTCTCAGTGTTTTTGCATGAACTCCTCCTCTCAGAGATTTGCAACCAGACTGTGAATAACATTCAGACACTATGAGGTAAGTGTTAATAATGAAAGAGTGAAAAAACAATGTAGGCTAGTTTAAATTATAGGTTTATTTGAAATAACGTTTTGGGTTTAACAAAATGTTTGGTTGATATATCAGAGAGAAACAGAATGTTGTGATTAGCAAAATTTACTTTATATTGGAATACAAGGATATAACACAAGTGTATATGCTTCATTTTAATAACTTATTGAGAATATGTGATATGCTCAGTAATATATTGATCTTTTTTTGCTTCACAACATGCAAAAACCATACATCACACTATGTAAAGATCTTATATTGGATTTACCCATATACTTTTCATTTTCATTTTGTCAAAGCAGTCCATACCTTTAAATACAGTTTAAAAATGGCTTTACTAGTTATTGCGAACACTTGTTTGCAGTTGTTGCTGCTAAGGGCGGCCCAACCAGTTATCAGGTTAAAGAGCCATGTAAGTTTTTTGCCCTTCATCATAAACACCTTCACAAAAATGCAAAAAAAATGGGAAATCAGGAAGGGGGCAAACACTTTTTCACACCACTGTATGCTTTTGTGTCTTCTTGATGTGCTTGTGTGCTGTATTCTTTGTGGATACACCAAAAGGGTTAACTTTTATGTGTTATAATATTGTTCCCTCTATTTAGGGAATTCAGATTAGTTTGATGTTTGAAGGGCTGCAGTGATATGAAGTAAAATGTCCCTCAACTGCATCAGATAACACTTTGTTTTGAAAATGTAAGAAGTAGAAAGTAGATAGATATGTCTTTCTTAATTTAGGGAGTAAAATTAAAATCAGTCAAAAATATAAAACTACATATACCTGAAAATTTTGCTGAAATACACTAGTAAAGTATTTGTTTCTTCCCACCTCTGTTTATAAGTCATGTTTAGACCTCATTAAGTCATAGAACCTGTTAACAGAGTCACTCTGTGGCACAAATTCATGAAGTGCAACTCTGTGAGTTTGTGCAAAAATGATTAGCATACTCATGGTCTCACTTGTCACCTTATGTGGCTGCTTTAGGCTTGAATTGAGTGATTAAATTTTCTCACTTGTAGTTGGAAACTTCAGTCACATCACCACTGGAGTTTCCAGTGGACAAATGTATAAGGAATCTAAAAATAAACACCAAGTTAAAACATTTGTGGGCATACCTGAGATTTTGAAAAGGAGAAGACAAAAAGTAAATTTTTGTTTGATTGTTTGTTTAATCATTTGTCTGTTTCTTTGTCTGTAGACTAGCCTTTGTGAACCTTGCAGAATGTTGCGTTTTAATTGCTAAATAGACTTCTATTCCATTTGCATTGAGTGTGACCAAAAAGTGCAGTACATTTTTGATAATGCCTTTGGCATGCACTCTTCAGTGAAAGTATTTATCTTGTGCCATACGTGAAACTAAATTATGAAAGCATGTAAAATTGTTCAGATATATATACGTGATGTTTTTTTAGGAGGTAAGGCGTTCTCTGAACTGATGTTGCCGTTATGAGAGTGTATTTAATAATAATAATAATAATAATAATAATAACAATAATAATAATAATACATTTTATTTGAGGGTGTCTTTCTAAAACCCAAGGTCACCTTACAAAGAGAAAAATATATTAATAAGACAGTAGATTAAAATAGATAACTTTTATTGGCAACCAGTGAAGCTGCTAAAGAATTGGGGTGATAAGGCAGTACAAGTTATGACCTGAGCTGCAGAATTCTGAAGAAGTTAAAGTTTAAGGAGGACCTTATTGGGAAGACCAAATAAGAGGGAGTTGTAATAATTGATCCGGGAAGTAATAAGACTATGGACAAGGATGGAACAGCATGGGCAGTAAGGAAGGGACGAAGTCAGTTAATGTTACGTAAGTGAAAGTATGCAGACCGGGTTATGTAATTAGTGTGAGACTGAAATGAGAGAGTCCTGTCAAATATGACACCCAAACTCTAATTGTGTCTTGGTGACTTGTATCACTGTGGTGTGATAAACATCTTCTCTTCAGGCTTCAGATTTTGTCCCTTTATAACAACCAAACAGACATGTCTCTGCTGTAGCCAAACTCAGTCAAGGATAACCAGACACAGTGATGGTCATAATGTACAGGCTGCACAACCATCTGGCTGAATGAGATCAATGCTGTACACACCTGTGAAAACACAAATAAACAGTGTATACATAAGTCCTCTAAATAGTGTGAATCTGTTTATTAGTGCGGATCGACTGGAAATATCTTACAGACTCCCAAAAGCACGGCTGCTCATCTGAAGATACGGATGTGAGCCATTGAGTAGTGCAACAAGTAGTTACTGAATATGAATCCAGAACTTGTACGAGTCTTTTAACCACTGGTTCAGATTCTATCAGAGTCTGACCATCAGCACTGGAAAAACAAATAACGGAAAATAGTCATATGCTGTAAGCTGGTAAGGTTTTGAAGATAAATTTCACTCATCATCAGTGAAACTGTTGACCCCTCCACCAGGAAATAACCAATAATAATAAATAAATAAATAAATAAAATCAGAAGAAATCACATTGCCAGCATACACTGATACAGCTTCCCAAATCAAACAGTAAATACCCAATATTCTTCACCTGTCCAGCAGACTTAAGCAGCGGTCAAGTAGTCCTGTCTTAACATGTTAGACCATCTGTCAGCTGTTCTATTATTTTACTTACTGAAGCAGGTTAAGGACTTCTGCATTTTCCATTGCATTTGTGCTGAAATTAGGCAACTTAATAAATGTATGACACATTCTTGTCTGATAAATTTAACCCAGTGTCCCAAAAATTGTTTCACAGTATTTTAATATAAGAGGCTTATATTCATGGACATTTATTGATAGGTTTGTAGCTTGAACCTATTCGCTGGAACGTTGAAGACAATATAATTACACAGAAAGCAAGACACGAAGTAGGCAAAGTTCTTCATGTTTCATTCATTAAAAATTCCCAATACAAAACCAGTAACAAACTAACTATTTATAGCCTTAAAACCATAAATATATAAGTCAAGTTCACTTCTGAACTGAATTTGAACCAAACGTCTGGGAATGCAGGTCAGAAAGGCAATGAACCTACTAATTACTTACTAAAGTTACACCAAGGCTCTCTAAATGTTGTGAGTCAGACAGAAATATTATTTCCTTTCTTGTTTTGTTTAGTTTTTTAAATTAGCACATGTTATTTTTACATATTTTTAAAAGTAATTTGTATTTTCCACACTATGTATCTATGTTAATAAATAATAAATGGGCTGATGGCTCCTCCCACTACATATTTAAGTGTTGAGGCTCTGAGGGGTTTTTGTCAAGGGCTGCTGATTGTTTGTGTTAATGTGGGTATCTGGCACAGTAATACACAGCAGTATCATCAGGCTGCACATTCTGTCCATTTAAAGTCACTGTGTTACTGGAAGAATCTGTGGAAATGCTGAACTTGTTTTTGAGAGAATCTTTGTATGCTGGTGTGCATCCATGACATTGCTGTCCAATCCACTCTAGATTTTTTCCTGCAGATTGTCTGATCCAAGCTGTACTGTAGCTGCTAACAGAATAAGAGACCTGACAGATGATGGTCAGACGTTGACCTGGCTGCACAGTCACAGCGCCTGGTTGGGTTAAATGTTCACACTTCACACCTGTTAAAAAAGAAAATGTTTTGTGAAAAATCACAGGTTATATTATTAAAAAACAAACTGTTATTATATTACACATTTAAGTAGACTCACGCCCAGCAGCTATAAGTAGTAACAGAGCTACAGAAAGCATGGTTTTTGATGAACGTGTCATCATGTGAACTCTACATCACAGTCTAATGTGAAACATTTATAGCTGAATAATACAGGAAGTAAATGAGTTTGCATAGACATACATAAAAAATTCATTAGGGACTGAATGAAATTTGTTAAAGAGGCTGCCTCTAATGGACAACATGAAAACATCTTTGGGAAATTAATTTGTGCTTTTCTAATTACATAATTGAATCAATAAGACGTAAATCAAACAGGTGGGTTCTGGTTACGATTGCATACTAATAAAATTGCAAAAATCTAAACTATACTCATTAAAGTGGAAGTGCATTTAGTGTATTTTCAGATTATTGACATTGATATATTGAATACTCTGTTCTAGACTCATTTAAGTGCTGAACACATAAATATAAAGCTGTGCCTCAACGAGGGTCATAAGGAGTCAGTATGACAACAGAAAACAAAAAAACAGACTTTTCTTCAATTTCTTTAAAAAATATATCATTTTCATGCCATGGAAGCAGATATTAATGAATAAACTTGACAAGATTGTATGTTCTTTAATTGACAAAACTTTATCAGAATATTTATATGGTACAGTTGTCCAAGATCCTCTGTAACAAATAAAATGTCAACTGGTAGTATATATATATATATATATACAT
>NW_005187722.1:292253-293700 GCF_000239375.1 Pundamilia nyererei
TATAGCCCATTTCTGTTTATAAGTATATACATGCGTCTCCTACCAGTGAACTGTGGTCTTAGGGCTCCTCCTCTGGTGTCTTTGTATTACAAGGGTTTGTGCTCTGAGGGCTTTTTGCTAAGGTCTCCTGATGTGTTGACTCAGCGTGGCTCTCTGGCACAGTAATACATAGCAATGTCTTCCTAACGCACATTCAGTACTTTCAAAGTTACTGTGTTGCTGGAAGTGTCTGCAGAAATGTTGAATTTTCTTTTAGTTAAAGGACTCTTTGTAGTTTGTGGGAGATTCAGCTGTATCCACATTCCCTCTAGTGTTTTCCTTGCAGGCTGTCTTATCCAAGTCTTACAGCAGCCATATAAGACACCTGACAGGTGATGGTCAGACAGTGACCTGGCTGTAAACTCACAGAGGCTGACTATATCGACTGTTTATTCTCTACAACTGTGAACAACAAATATCTAGTTGAATAACAAATATCAACAACTGACTATGACAAATGTAGAGACTCACATCCAGCTGCTAAGAGCAGTAAAAGAGCTGAGCTCATTTTTCACATGTACATTTGTGAGAAAGAAGAGTTTGAATGTGTGAAAGTACATCTCAAAAACTGTGAGAAAAAAACAGTTTGATGTCTATTTAACCCTTGACGAGATTCATTACCATTCAGTTATGGTCAGTGTTTATTATGTAAGTGCCACCGTAAGTACTCCTCAGGTAAAAAAATAAAAATAAAAAATAAAAAATAAGGCACAATTACATATTTTACCTTTTTACTTAAATCATACTGTAGTTGTCAGTTAATGCACAGATACTGTGTTAATTGATGTATTTTATGTTTTTGTTTTTGGGTGATAATTATCTTTTTCTATGTTTTTCATCAGAAACGACAACAACTAAAGATACAATAAACACATACTTTCTCAAAAGGTATTAACACAACAGAAACAAGCAGGAGATTTTGTACAGCTGCTCAGCTAGAGTCAGTCACTTTGACTCTCAAGCACAGTAATAAAAAGCAGACTGTTCATCTACAGATACACCTGCTGTTTGTTATTGTCCCTGGAGATGGTAAACCGACCTTGACCTGACTGAGAGTAGTAAGTTCTGTGGTAGTAATGAACAGATGCAACACACTCTAGTCCTTTTACAGGAGCCTGTTTGATCCAGTTCACCTAATAGTCACTGAATGTGAATCTAGAACCTATACAGGTCAGTCTGTGGTTCAGATTGTCTCAGAGGCTGACCATCAACACCTGTCAAAAAAGAAAAAAAGAGTCACTTACTATGATTTGGTTACTTTTCAGTGGCAAATATAACTCAGTAACAGTAAAATGCTTCACCTGCCCAGAAAATGATAAAAAGCATCAGTCTTGTCCTAATGTCCATCATGTCAAAGTGTGTGACCACTCCACTGTCATCCTTCCTGGATGTAGGTCCAGAAGTAGGT
>NW_005187722.1:293720-295662 GCF_000239375.1 Pundamilia nyererei
TGGAAGCCAATTTTACAGTGTAGCTGTAATTGCAGTGGTTGAACACCTTGTGTTTGGGGGGACTTATATATACCACACATTACCATATAAGATCACTCTTATTACACATTCAAGTAGAAGATGTATGCACTTCACTGACTGCTATGTTGAGCAAATGGCCCAAAATTTTGTTGGCTAGCTGCTAAGCTCTATATGTATTTTGTCATTTCTTGTGATGTTAATGATGTGTTTATAAAGGAGGAAACGTTTGCATAGAGCTTCCTCTACAGGAGCAATTTGGTATTCCAAATACAGAGTCTCTAAGTACTTTACGATATGATATGATAGAAAATTTATATATGATAGATAATTATACCCTAAATTGTTTGTAAGAATAGTGTTTGGAATTTTTAAAATATATGTTTTACTTTATTGGAAGTGAAGGGTGAGCAAAACATAAACTAAAAAGCAAGTACAGGCTCACTTCGCATTCCCATACAACTCTAAATTTAAGAGGAAGAAAGTGAACAACATAACACTGACAGGACAATGTGACATCCAATAATTATAACTGAATGGACCATTATATATGAGTGGATGTAATAAGCATTTTGCACAGCTGCTTAGCCACTTCTGTCACTGTGGATCTCGAGCACAATAATAAACAGCAGAATCTTCAGTCTTCAGATTCTGTCAGAGTCTGATTTTAGATTATCATCAACAAAGCTTTTCACCTGCCAAGCAGAGAGTTATAAGCAGCAGTCCTGTCTTACAGTCCATCATGTCAGGCTGTGAGTCCACTGTTCTCTGTCATCATCGCTACAGTCAGACATA
The DNA here is from genome assembly GCF_000239375.1 of Pundamilia nyererei. NCBI lineage: Eukaryota > Metazoa > Chordata > Actinopteri > Cichliformes > Cichlidae > Pundamilia > Pundamilia nyererei. The sequence continues at coordinate 294,534 of NW_005187722.1, forward strand.
AAGAGATAGCTATCAGTGCTTTGCATTGACTCCACCTCCAGCTTTTCCCTGATCTCACTGACAACGTGATCTAGGTCAGGGAAAGGTGGGTCAGAAAATAAAGATGAGCGGTGTGCTAAGAATCGCAACAACCTTACACTACTCTTCTTGACAGTTTGGTTGTGCTCACCATCTTGAAACTACTAATCACAGTAGATGGACAACAAAATGATTTCTTACTTTCTTACAACGTGTTTGTTTTATGCAGGTCATATAAATAGGAACAGCTGGTTATTACTCAAGAAAGAACATTTACTGCCAGATTTACTAACAGCCTGTGGCAGCACAAAGCCTTCTTTAACACTAAAAAGTGTCTGGGTTTACTAAAGCGATGTGGTGCCAATATTGTCACTACAACTTTTGACCAGGGAATTTTGCAGATGGCCTTTTTGTATTTGTATCTCCAAGAGTTTCCCCTTCAGGAGATGAATATAATTCATATTTAAATATTTTGTTTATTTTATTTATTAATTGATAATTGTGCTAAATCCAACACTGAAAAATGCACACCCCGTGTATTTAATTGTGATAGCTGCTTCAAGGAGGGTTTATTTATTTGCAAAGACAAAATGAATGTGTAATTGACACATTAGTTAGATGGCTATAAGTTGTGAATGCGGAGCAAACTATTTAACTTGCTCCTAAAGCTCTTCACTCAGAGTTGCGTGATGATCTGACAGTAAATAATGTTGTGTGTCCTTCTACACATTATACTGGTCAGCTGCTACCAAATGGTTTCAGTTTTATGTGGTGAAATAGTTTATAATAACAGAGCTTTTCACTGAATAACTCCTCCGCTCCACCTAAAAAATCAATACTCAGGTGTGAACCCAGAACATAAAACATTTAAAAGCACTGTATACTGTAACCATCCGTATTAAAAAGCTGCACGGTATGTTCTAATGTTTAATTATTTTTTTTGTATTATACTTCATATCTTTCTTTAGAGGTTTAAGTCTGAGTCAGGTTCTTAAAAGTTATTTTATCATAAGCAAGTTTCAAAAAAATACATTTAAATACTAAACATCTCTGTACAGTAGTAACTTATTTTACACTTGTGCTTGGGTGTTGTGGTTTGTATCACTGTAAA
>NW_005187722.1:295811-298136 GCF_000239375.1 Pundamilia nyererei
TTTGTCCCTTCATAGTGACCATTCCATCAGATATGTCTCTGTTGTAGCTGAACTTGTTCTTCAAAGGATTATTTTGATAAAGCCTACTACTATTTTCATCCCAATGATCAAATATCCAGTCCACTGGGTTTCCTTCACACTGTCTGATCTTACCTGTTCTATAGCCATCAGCCAAAGAATACCCAGAGACCCGACAGGTGATGATCAAAGACTCTCCAGGCTGAGTCTGGCTGTATGAGATCATTTCAAACATACCTGTGGGGACAGAAATCAACAGTCATCAAACATAAACTAAATTAGGGTTGTCTTGGGCTGACATAACATCTTGTTGCCATGTCATCTTAAATTTGTCATGTGATTGGTTTACCATGATAATTTGATTTTTCCTCAGCCAATCAGCTCGTGTGATTGTTTGGCCCTCCTAGCTGCTGGTAAGCTGAAGACAGCTTCAACCATCTGTGTGTTGAAAAAAAGTAAATAGCATAACCTTCTGCTGTCATGCTCTTCATTTCAATGTACTGTCTGCTGCTGGAGTGTCTAAAAATAACTGGCATAGAAAGAAAGGAGAAAAAAAACTTATTTTCAGTGTTTTAAAGTATAACCAATTTTCTTACTATGGAAACAATGAATAAAGAATAAACTCCCATGAATGAAATACAATAAGTTCACTTTATTTAAAAAAAAAACAAACTAATAAAGTATCAAAGATATTAAAAAACTCTTTGGCTTTTAGGAAGCTGATAAAGCTGATAAAGAGCTGATAAAAAAACATCTCATGTATAGTTTGCTTTTACTCTAATTCAAATAATCTTTAGTGTTTTTGTCGTAAAACAACTGTTTTCAAAACAAATAATGCTCTACTTCACACTGTATGAGTATATCACTCTAAACTCAACACATTATTTGTTCAGTAAATGAGATGGAAACATATTTGAAGTTTAAAAGACTAATTGAATTAGTTTAAGTGATAATAACAATACAGCCTATTAAGCTCTAAGTTAGTTATTTTAATTTGGAACATTATTTAGTTATTTTAAGATGAAACATGTGTGATGCCATTTCTTAGAAAAATTCTTGAATGTCAACTTTTTATAGGCCTCATCTCCCTAAATCCTTTTCTGAACTGGGGACATCTGTTGCTACTCAGACTGTTTTATCAGGTATTGGGGAGGTAATGTAACAAACATATGTGCAGATTGTCAGTAGAGATTCATTTATATGTGGTGCAAAGTTGTTCTGCTATATTGCAGGTGGGGAGCCATTAAAATTAAACCTGAAGGATTTTGTACAGCTGCTTAACCAACTTCTATCACTGTGACTCTCGGGCACAGTAATAAACAGCAGAATCTTCAGTCTTCAGGCTGTTCATCTGCAGATACAGCTGCTCTCTGCTGTTGTCTCTGGAGATGGTAAACCGACCTTGAACTGACTGAGAGTACCAAGTGCTGCTCCCACCATTACTAATTCTTGCAATCCATTCCAGTCCTTTTCCAGGAGCCTGTCTGATCCAGGCCATATAGTAGCTGCTGAATGAGAGTCCAGATGTTGTACAGGTCAATCTGTGAGACTGGCCAGGTTGTTTAACTGCTGGTTCAGATTCTGTCAGAGTCTGACCATTAACACCTACAAAGATTACAAGAAAATCAATGACATGCACAACTTTAAAGCATGTAACAGATTATTTTAGACCATCAAAAAACAAAAAAAAAAAAAAACCTCTTAACCTGCCAAGCAGAGAGTTAAAAACAGCAGTCCTGTCTTACAGTCCATCATGTTGAGATGAGTCCACTGTTCTCTGTCATCATCCCTGCAGTGAAATATAAAGAAGCTCTCTGGGTTTTTGCATTGACTCCTCCCCTAGGATGTTTGCGTCAGGACTGTGAATAAAATTCAGAAACAGGTAAGTGTTAATAATGAAAGAGTGAAAAACAATATAGGCTAGTTTAAATTATAGGTTTATGTAAAATAACAAATTTGGGTTTCCCAAAATGTTTGCTTGACTTATCAGAGAGAAACAGAATGTTGTGATTAGCAGATATTTACTTTATATTGGGATACAAGGATATAACAGGAGTGTCTTTATTTTTATTAATTTATTGAGAATATGTGATATGGGCAATAATACTTTTTTATTGATCTTCTTTTGCTTGATTTTTCACAATATGTAAAAACCTAACTTCACACCATATAAAGATCCTGTATTGGATTTACATCCATACTATAGATTTGCAATTTGTCTAAGCAGTCCAAACCTTCAAACATAACATTTCTTCTTCCTCTCCTGGATCCTCTGTAGCCTCAGAAGATCTACTAGATGATGTGAAC
>NW_005187722.1:299942-320122 GCF_000239375.1 Pundamilia nyererei
AGCATTAGCCGACTGAGCACAGAGCTTACATGGGAAAAATCAAGAGATATCAACCAAAACACCAGGAAAAGAATTGTGGAGCTCCATAAGTGTGGCTCAATTTTGAATACAATTTGGTGCCATTTACAATTAAGAAATACAGACAATTTCGCTCTTTACTCTTAAATTTAACAAATATGTTTTTTATATTTATCAATCTAAAAATGATAAACATGCTCTGATTTGATGTTACAATTAAAAAAAGTGTTTGTGTTTTTATCTGAAGAGTATGTAAATATCTTATTTTAACTGTATATTTGATGATGTTGGTGTTTGGTTTGATTGTCAGCACAAAGAGGGAGAGAGAGAGGAACAGAGAAGGAGAGAGGGCAGAATGAGGACAGAACAGAGATGGAACAAGAGCAGGTGAGACACACATGTTAGTCAAATGGTTGTTTGCCAAAACTCATCAGAACATGTATCGGGTACCAAGTGTATCTTTTTAAACACCATTTGTTATTTTTCAAATTCTATATTTATTAAGTTATGCAGGCTTGTTTGCACAACAATGGTAAATAATTATATAAACTATATAATCTAAATAGTGTACTTTGGTAGAATTAAAAAATAAGTGTAGTGCAGGTCTATGATGATTTTCAGTGTTTTGATTCTGGTTCTGTCTTGGTTAAGTCCTAAAGTTGTCCTGATTTTGAACTGTTGTAGTCCTGTTTTAATTCCGGGTCAGTTCTGGGTCTGGTTGAATTGGGGTTTAGTCCCTGTGTCTTGATACAGCCCTGATTTTGTTCTGCCTTTTTTCCTATATGAAGTTATTCTTTTTTGAACAAAACTCAAATCACAGCCTAAAAAATCTTTCAGTCATTTCTATAACTATTTATCAGTTTCCTTATAATCATTATCATATTTCACCAATTTATTTGTTGCCTCCTAAAGTTCTTTTAATTTTTAAAAACTCTTAAGTCTAACCTGGACTGGTTTGCTGCTTAAATAAATGACCAAAAATATCTATTTAAAAATACAAAATGAAACCATACCAAAATTGGGTATGGTCTATAAATTTAGGATAGTCTATAAATTACTTTGTTATACTATTTTTAAATTTTTATTATTAGCAAAACTAAATAATACAAGTTTTGCATCAGCTCCTCCTTAGAGAAACAATATAATGGAAGTGGAGTTGACTATTAAATATATTGGGTATTTTCCTCTGTTTTGAAGTAGATAGTCAATGTCCATGTACCAAAAAAAAAAAACCACAATCATCCAGCTACAGAAATTATATTTTAATATTTTAATTTTAGACATTGATGATCAGACTTTTCCTGTCTGTGATTAAATGGAGAGTTAGATGAGTCCAGGATTGGTCAACCAGTTAGGGTCACTATTAAGAAGAAGAAGTTCAAACAATGCAGAGGCAATCTTTGAGAATCTTGAAGTTATGTCAATTTTAGTTGGTAATTAAATTTCTATTAATTATCTTTTTTTTTTTTTTTTTTTTTTTTTTTCAAGTTTATAAATCTTTAATTTCTCAGATTACAGGAAAAATATCTGCAGACATGCCCATGTACAGGAAGCATGAGGTTTAAGAAGGCAAGCATACTTATGGCACTTTTCTGTTTGAAGGCTAATGCCTACGCAATTTGAGAAGGTCCCTTTAATTCCACATGGGAAGATACTGGAATGTTCAGGTTTTTAGAGCAAGCGTATTTAAAATCCTATAAGATTAGGAATAAATTACATTCTTCAGAGACAGTAACATGTTTGTCCATACTTGGTACTAAAAACTATCTTTTACAGAGTTAGTGTTAAACCTTATTTGCCTGTATAAGTAACTGATAGCAGCTGGTTTTTAAATGGAACAGTATTAGTTGTCTGCTTGACAACTATTGAATGTAATATGGGCTCTGTCATATATATTACCAGCATTGTTATATTTAAGCTGCTACTGGTATTACACATTAGCCATCAGTATATGCTAGAGTTACATATTTGTACTGACAAGACTTTTATCATTAATTCACAAAATTCAAAAGCTAAAACCTGAGGACAGTTGAGTTTAAAATGAAGATCACAGTGAGAATTACAGCACACACTCAGTTTTGCCTCAAGTGTTGTGATGTAAAGAAGATAAGTAAACTTTCTATTGCGTATTAACCCTGTTGTGTAAACAATGATTTTCAGTAGCCATTAAAAAAAAAAAAAAAGATGAGATCAAGTGCAATATATTAAACAGCACAGAGGTACATGTCTCAGACTCTTTCTACACACATGGCGATACCCATTCCTCCACCAATGCAGAGAGATGCGATTCCCTTACGCCCTCCGGTCCTCTGGAGAGCATGCAGCAAGGTCACCAGCACTCTGCAGCCAGACATGCCAATAGGATGGCCCAGAGAAATGGCACCACCGCTCACATTTACCTTTTCTTCATTCAGGCCAAGCTCTTTGACCACAGCAACTGACTGTGCAGCAAATGCTTCATTGATCTCAAATAAGTCGACCTGGTCCAGCTGCCAGCCTGCTTTCTCAACCTGGGAGGAAATGAAAGTTGTAAGTAGTAAAAGATATATAAATAAAATTCCTATTATCATATTTTGATCGCTGTAAAATTCTCACCGCTTTCCTAATGGCTGGTATTGGTCCCGTTCCCATGATAGAAGGGTCGAGACCAGCTTGAGCCCAGGATACAATTCTGGCCATTGGTTTTATGCCACGCCGCGCAGCCTCTGATTGGCTCATCAGGACAGTTGCTGCTGCTCCATCATTTATACCTGAAGCATTTCCTGCGGTGACAGTGCCGCTGCTGTCCTTGACGAAGCAGGGTTTGAGTTTTGACATGCTGTCCATGTTGCTACCATGCCGAGGAAACTCATCAACCTTCACCTCCACTGGACCTGAAGGTCAGAGAAACATGTTTGCACTTTATGCATCATCATAACTGTCGTATAGAACTGTGGATTAGAAACCTACCTTTTCTGGATGGCACCATGATGGGGACAATCTCCTGATCAAAGTACCTCGCCTTCTGTGCAGCTTCTGTTCTGCTCTGAGACTTGACAGCAAACCTGTCCTGTTCCTCCCGACTGACACCCCACTGCTTTGCAACATTCTCAGCCGTGATTCCCATGTGGTAGCAGTGGAAGATGTCCGTCAGGCCGTCTGCCACCATGGAGTCCTGCAGGGAGGCATCGCCCATCTTCACTCCTGCTCTCATATGCACTGTATGAGGAGCCCTGCTCATACTCTCCATGCCTCCTGCCACCACCACAGTGGACTCTCCAGTCAGGATGGACTGAGCTCCCAGGCACACAGCCTTTAGCCCAGAGCCACACACCATCTGGCAGCTCCAGGCCGGGACAGGGTAGGGGATACCTGCTCCAACACTGGCTTTACGTGTTGGATTCTGCCCATGACCTGCTGTTAGGACATGTCCCATGATAACCTCAGAAACCTCATCTGGTTTCACCCCAGCCCGCTTCAGAACGTCCTTGATCACTGCTGAACACAGGTCATGTAGAGGCACCGTAGACAAAGCACCGTTCAAGGACCCAATCGGCGTCCGGGCGGCAGAAACGATGACGACACTGTCGGTGCTCATGTTGGCAAGCAGGTGTTTGAAGCTGGAGTCCTAGCTCAGAGTGCTGGTTCCTGTCTGCACACTCGCTCTGCGCTCTTTCTATTAATTATCTAATGAAAAGGGGAAGTAAGAAAATGTTCCCTCTAAGCTGAGCGCGTGAGCAATCGCACACTGCTGACATGGTCTCCCCGCACAGAAAATCTGCGCTGCACACACGAAAAAAAAAAATCCTTGTTGTTGTCTCTGGAGGTGGTAAACCGGCCTTGGTCTGACTGAGAATAGTAAGTGCTCCCACCATCATATCTAATAATGGCAACCCATTGGTGAAATGCTGTAATAATTTATTGATGTTGTTTATACATGTTTAGATAGTGACATACTTCTCAGTAATCTAAACTGTAAGTGATAATGACACTGTATGCTTTATTGATTTTTAAGAGTATATGTTATTCTTTTTTAATGTGTTGGAATTTGTGTTTATATTGTCTTTTAATGGGGTGTAGGTGTTTCAATAGCCATGCCAAAGTCTCCCTGTTTTGATGATGAGGCTAGTGTGAGTTTAATGGGACCTTCTTTAAACTGGTCGGCATATCTGGTTTAAATTGTTCACTGACTTTTGCTAACTTTTCGACCCTAAATTCAAACAAGGTGACACGTGGCAAGGATTGCTAATTAATGATGACATTTTTTACCATGAATGTTTAAAAATGTAGGAAACATTCCCTGGTGTTGATAAATAGAGAAGTAGTCTTTGTATGGCATTTCTATTGCTTTCTGTCACTGTGTCTCTCGGGCACAGTAATAAACTGCTGTGTCCTCAGTCTTCAAGCTGTTCATCTGTAGGTAGAGTTTACTGCTGGAATCATCTCTGGAGATGGTGAATCTACCCTGGACTGACTGGGAATAAGACGCAGAATAACTATAACTTGAAGTGCGTATAATAGCAATCCATTCCGGTCCTTTTCCAGGAGCCTGTCTGATCCAGTGCATCCAGTAGTTGCTGAATGTGAATCCAGATGTTGCACATGTCAGTCTGTGTGAATTACCAGGGTTTTTGACCACTGGTTCAGACTGTGTCAGAGTCTGGCCATCAACACCTGTCCAAATGAAAAAGAAATGTATTAGAGAGAGAGAGAGAGAGAGAGAGAATACATATAAACTATATATATATACAATTTTCACCTGCCCAGCAGACAGTTAAAATCAGCAGCCCTGCCCTATAGGCCATTGTGTGATCTGAGTGTTAAATGTTCCCTTCAACCCTCAGTTAAGTAGAAGTTGAGTTTTTGCATTTGAATTGTTGACTCCTCCTCACAGAAAGGGATCAACTGCTTCTGACAAGATTTGTGTTGCACTTTGTATTATAGCTGCGTAATAATGGGGAAAGTAGGGTAACAAGGCAGAAACTAGAAGGTAATAATGGAGTAATTTTCAAACCATTACCACTCAATTACCCCTGGTAGTTTCTGTCTAATAAGCAGGAAACAGAAGTGCAAAATAGGTTTACATTTTGCACTTCTGTTTCCTGCCTTTTTTCAATGAAATATATTGTCTAAACCTAAACTTAGTATAGAGAAATGACCACATGAGGTATAGTAGAATATTAAAACATGTAAGAACAAAATAAGCTGTAAAATCTGTAAAAATTTCCATTGAATGATTTAAACAAAAAGTATCTCACTGTTTCTAATATGTAACCTCACACTTTACATATTATTGAGAATTTTTATTTTTGTCTTTATAGGAGGAATTTTTTGCATAAAATGAAAAAATATATATATTTTAGTGTAACCAGTATTTTTGAGAAAAAATTTTGGAGAACTGACAAATTATAAAACAGTGAAGTTTGATTTTACAGGGAATTTTTTTCTTTCTGTAAATCTTCTCCTTCTAAATTTGACATCATGAGAGTTTAAACTTTAATTGTAAAATAGAGATTTAGATGGATACGTTTTATTTAGAATTTGGGAATAGTTGGTGTTTTAATCCAAAAAATGCAACAGCCAGATTTCCTACTAAAACCAAAAAAGGAGAACACATCCAGCCTTCGAACCATCCATCTTCTTCTTCTTCTTGTCCCGTTCAGGGTTGCAAGACGGCTGGAGCCTATACTAGCTGGCATTGGGTGAGACCTGTTGTCTTTCTGTCACAGGACTAACACAGACAGACATTTGTACTCAAATTCAATTAAGAATTGCCAATTAACCTGACATCACTAATTCTGTGGCTTTGGACCCAGTCAGTCAAAATAACATGGGGAGAACATGCAAGCTGAGTCTCAAGACTGGTAGGAAGTAAAACAGAACTCCAGAGTCTATATCCTGATGCTGAAAATGAACCAGATGCAGAATAATACATAATGAATAACTGAATAAAGCTCAGGATGTGGTTAAGATGGGGAGTCAAGGGTCACAGACACGAGAGTCTAAAAGCCACAAAGACAGAATACATAAAACAGCAAGAATTGAAGGAACATTGACATACATACAGCAGTGAAGAAAATTAGTGGACCAACTAATAGACTAAATGTTTTGAGGCAAATTGACAACAAATGGAAACTAAACACCCTCCACCAGAATTGTGCCAATGATTTATTTAACTCCTTATAACCTTACCTTGTTTATTTATTTGTTGCATTCTGAAGTTGAGACTTAAAAAGGCATATTTAATTTTTGTGTTTTTAATGTATATTTGGACAAGTAATTTTCTTTTTCTCATCAACTGTCTCTTCCTTTAATAATCATCTATGTCAAAACATAATAAGAGGCCTGGGGGCTCCTCCTCTGGTGAATTTAAGTATTGAGGCTCTCACTGGTTTTTGTACAGAGCTGCTGATTGTGTGTGTTACTGTGACTCTCTGGCACAGTAATACACAGCTGTGTCTTCAGGCTGCATATTCTGTCCTGTTAAAGTAACTCTGTTGTTGGAGGAATCTGTGGAAATGCTGAACTTGCTCTTAAGTGAATCTTTGTAGTATGTTGTAGATCCAGTACGTGCCATCCCAATCCACTCCAGACCTTTTCCTGCAGGCTGTCTGATCCAAGCTGTGTAGTAGCTGCCCACAGAATAAGAGACCAGACAGGTGATGGTCAGACGTTGACCTGGCTGCACAGTCTCTGAGGCTGGCTGTGTCAGCTGTTCACACTTCACACCTGTTAAAAAAAAAAAAAAAAAAAAAGATTTGTGACAAATTTGTGACAAATTGTTTATATTACAAAACAAATACTGTGAATGTTAAAGAGACTCACATGAAGTGGCTAAGAGCAATAACAGAGCTACAGAAAACATGTTTTTTGATGAACGTGTCATGACGCGAACTCCACAACACAGTCTGATGTGAAGCTTTTATACCTGCATAACAGAAGAAGTCAATTTGCATACAAATGCATAAAGCATTCATTAGGGTCTAACTGAAGCCTGTTGAAAAAACTGCCTATACAAACAACATGAAACCATGCAAGGAAAATTATTCTATTAGATTCTAATTTCATTACTCACTCAGATTTAAGAAATAAATTATGAAAGATGACTTCTTTTTATTGTTGTTATTTTGCATGAAAAGGGTGAAAAGGGACTATGAGAGTTATTTCAGTTAATGTTATATTAGACTGCTGTTACACACACAGCCAGGTGTACTCTACCTAAGTGCTTCAGAAATACATTTTACATTTTGACTCAATTAGTATCATTTAAATGGTTTAAAATTTTAAGTGTGCCTGGAAGAACAGTTATAACAAGTGTATTTTTGTGAAAGACAAAGTAAGAATGTAGCAAGTATGTCCTGGATGTTTGAATCACACTTTAAATAAGTCCATGATCAGAGTCACTGCATTCAGTCCAGCCACTGTGACCCTCGAGCACAGTAACAAATAGAATCTTCATTTTTCAAACTGTTTATCTCCAGATTCACATGCTTTTTTGCTGTTGTCTCTGGAGATGTTTTAACAGCCTTGAGCTGACTGAAAATACTCACATATCCTGAGATACAGCTTCATTCTTTTTATAATGTGTCTCACTGAAATAAACATACAACCAGTGTTGGGTAAGTTACTTTAAAAAAGTAATTAATTACTAATTACTTAATCAATATTGTATTTAAAATACTTATCTAATTACTGTGTCTGAAAAGTAACTTAATTACTCAATAAGTAATTTAACTAAATACTTCTTAAAATCCCTATAAACCTTGAGTGGACAAACAATAGAAATTAAACTCTTTAAATAATAATTTTTTTTTTAAAGACGGAGACTCTACAGTACGCAGCGGTAGCATCTCTTCCACAATGTAGCCTGCAATCATTTTTTTAAGCTCACCTTCAGATGCTTTCTGTGCTGCTGAAGTAAAATCAAGTTTTGCCTGCTTAGCAGGAGTTGCCGCGGTGTTATCCATGGATGATGAACAAGGATCACTCAGAAGTGTTCGTCTATGCTCTCGTGTCAGGCGCTTCAGGAGATTACTCGTGCTATTAACAGCAGCCGATAGTTTTCACATATTACTGTACTGTTCTTGTCTGCTTGTTTCAGAAAAGTGAAGAGACGGGAATATGTTCATTTCATAAAACAGCCACTTGCTTCAGCCGAGTCCGACATCTTCCGCTTTAGAATACGACATCATTAGGAATGCTATTAACCAGTATAGCTGCCCTGCTTTTAACTCAAGTCATTTAAACAACTTTGTTAAGGTTTTGAATGAGAAACAAATGAGAAACTCTTGTGGTCTGTGTTTGGGTCCTCATAAAAACACACAATCTGACATTACAGTGACAATTGGCCTTTTGTAATAGCTTGTATTCAAGTGAAGCTGTTGGAGGTTAGGGCCTTTATGAAAAAAATAGCTTTATTTTAAAATGCTGCCAATCTCAATGCTGTCATTTTTCTAGTCCAATCATCTTCTTTCCCTCCTTCTTTGAGCAAATCAGCCTCTGCTTAATGTGGTTTAAATCTCAGTGCTCTCGTCATTCTCCCTTTTAGTTTTCAGCCGTTTTCACAGGGTTGCGCGTCCACATTGAACCGGCCAAACACGCTTACGTTCCAGTACTGCACATGCGTGAAACGCAAGAAGATTCGACCTGCCTCATTTCTGTCTGCTGCTTATTTACTTTCCGGCTCTTTGAAACGTGTCTTTGAATAGCACCGAGTTTTTTAAATGGACTAGCAATGAGGTAGAGCACAAAAGTACAAAGTTGCAAAAGCGGGTGAGAATTAGAGAATTTGAAGAAAAGCTATCTGGAGCATGTACAAACTGATATTAATCTTTAATAGGGCTGTCAAAATTGAAAGCAAACAAAACAACTGCTGTATAATGCTCTCCGCTATCTTGGTTGAAGTGGTCACATGACTGCATCATATGACTAACATGCGTCATCGTTTTCAAGTGTCCACACTGCGACGGGAAAGCTCTGTTTTCAAATGTGCATGTTTTCCTTGAGCAAAAACGCTGTCTCAGTGTGGACGGGAGGCTAAAACAGAGAGAAAAAGATGCATTTTTAAACGAAAACGCATTAGTGTGGACGTAGGCTAAGACATGCTAAAATCCAGTGGCACCAAGGCATTATACAATTAAATAATGTGAATAATACATAATTGAAAGAAATTCTTCCACACACCCTCATGCCACCCTAAGAAAATTTCTCTGGATCCACCGCTGTTCGCATTGTCACATGTCTGAATAACTTTTACTCTACATTATGCCTACATTTTTGCAGCGCTCCGAAGTGAGACAGGCATTAAGGAAAAAATAAGTCATTTTGATGAATTAGTCTTTGAAGAATTTTTTTTTAAAGATTTTTATTCATTCATCACAGTGACAAAGAGATTGAATGACCATTCATGTTTTGCAGTATGTCAAAAAGTTTCTGATTGTTGTAGTGTGTTTTGCACAGGTGAGTCTGTGTTAGGAAAAATTGTCATGAAACCAAGTGGTCAGTACCAAACCTGGACTCAGGTGCAGAAACAGCAGGTAGTTTTACAATATATTTATTGGTTAGACTTAGTCTTAGAAAACGTGGCAAGAACAAAAGGAACTGAAACGTAGAACTTGATGCGGCATGGCTATTGGGACGTGGAACTAGAGAGGGGAAACGGGGCCTGAGATGCAGCCTGGAGACAATCTCCTGAATCACCTGTTGAGAGAAAAAAAAAGAGAAAACAAGCAAAAAAGAGAGCAACATAATAAACACAACACCATCGCAATAATCTAGCTAAGTGTAAATAGCAATAAATAATAAATATTGAATGTTTTTGTGCAGCACGCAGGACTGACAGCACACAGTGTGCTTTGAGGTAACAGTCAAGAAAGGTGTAGTTTGTGTCTGTGAGCAGTGCACACCCATGTGTACACCCATGTGTACACCTGTGTGGATGTGCTCTTGTATTCAAAAGGTTTCTCCACGTAATGATCTGCTAGAAGGTGAGGAGAGCCATAGCCCCGTCCCATGAGGGTACGAAGCAGGCATGCAGGAGATTCAGGCCCCAGACATCCAGAGGCCCCCAGAGTGCGAGAGCCCAAGGAGGACCATCAGAGGGGCAACCGTGCCACCCTCTCGGGAAGAGCTAAGGAGAGCCCCAGATGAGGGGTTTATTTAACTTCTAATCTCAAACCAGTTCTTTCAAACCAAGTAATAGCGATATATTTTATTTTGAAAAGAAAAAATACCTTATTTTATTTAAATTCATGTTTTTGATGTTGTTACTCAAGAGGTGATGGGTCCTCCTCAGCCTGCAGATCATTGTTTACTAGTCAAACAGCACCCCTCTCTCCACTCTGATCAGCTGATTCTCTGAAATCAAATAATAGTTACAGACAAGCTCTTCTGAAACCACACCATAACTTTGCATATGTAGTATGATCTGTGACAATGACCTCTTCATCCATAATGTTTTGAACGTCTTCATCACGACTGTACATGATAAAATGCAGTAATGATTTGTTAATATTGTTTATAAATGTTTAGATAGACAGATGTGACATACTGATCAGCAATCTATATTATAAGAGATAATGACACTGTATGTTTTATTGATTAAAAAAATAGTTTCTTCTTTTATAATGTGTTGAAATTTGTGTTTATATTGTCCTTTAATGGGGTGTAAGAATGACAAACTGTCCCTGTTTTGACGATGAAGCTAGTGTCTCTAAACTGGTCAACATATCTGGTTTAATTTGTTGACTTTTCCTAACTTAACAACAACAAAATTGATGCTGCATATTTGGAACATAAATTCAAACAAGGTGACACTGGGCAAGACACACTGTAATAATAATTAATGATGACATTGTTACCATGGATGTTTAAAAAGTTGGACAAAGACCCTGAGTTTAGCAAATATTCCCTGGTGTAGTTTTTGTATGGCATTTCTATTGCTGTCTCTCACTGTGTGTCTCTCGGGCACAGTAATAAACTGCTGTGTCCTCAGTCTTTAAACTGTTCATCTGCAAATAGACTTTACTGCTGGAATCATCTCTGGAGATGGTAAATCTACCCTGGACTGACTGGGAATAAAACGTAGCATAACTATGAGTTGAAATGCTTATAAAAGCAATCCACTCCGGTCCTTTTCCAGTAGCCTGTCTGACCCAAACCATCTCATAGTCTCTGAATGTGAATCCAGAGGCTGTGCAGGTCAATCTGTGAGATTCTCCAGGTCTTTTAATTAGGTCTGGTTCAGATTGTGTCAGAGTCTGACCTTCAACACCTGGTAAGATATTTTAAAAAATCATCTGAATTAAATTGTGTCACAAACAAAAACAATGCATATCAACAGTGAGATCAGTGAAAATCTTCACCTGCCCAGCAGAGAGCTAAAAGCAGCAGTCCTGTCCTGTAGTCCAACATGTTGTTTTTTGTTCTCTACCATCCTCTGTGCTCATTAAAAAGAGACGGCGCCTAAGTTTTGCATAGACTGCTCCTAACAGGAAACACTGACATGAAACTCACTTTGCTTTTGCTTAGTGAGAAATAAAAATTGTTACACTGCATTAAACTAAACTGTTTGTTTCTGCAGTGCAGAACAGCAAATGTCATCTTACCATGTTTTGTACTGATTTGTTCTCATATGTAAGATGGAGTTGGGAACTTTATTTGTTAGCTAAAATCATGCCATCATACGGCCTTAACAGTAAATTAAAATATTATGAGTCGTACAAAATTATTATTCCCCCTCCCACTGCTTATTGCAGCTGGACAAAGCAGATAGTTGATGAGTCTGGTTCTGTCTGTAAGTCTTTTTTTTATTAAAATGGAGTTTTCCTTCTTACCTGCAACAACTGGTTACTCAGAGAGAATGAACCGAGTCTCTCACTCTCTCCTCTCACTGATTGAGTATTTACCTTATATATAGATCACCTTAAAATGACTGCTTCATTGAACCGGCTCTGCACAAACTGCTAATTGACCTTTAAAAATCAAAAACCTGAGCTGACCTGAAATGAGACCAGCATTCAGCACCATTTAGTGAAGCTCTATGAAACACCAGTGTTTCCTTAGTGTCTAAAGGACACTCAAAACCTTTATGTGACTTCCTTGGAATTATGTTTATGTATGTTTTATAATAATAATAATAATAATGGATTGCATTTATAATTTGCGCCTTGTAAACCTCGAAGCACTTTACAATTCCACTATTCATTCACTCTCACATTCATACACTGGTGGAGGCAAGCTACAGTTGTAGCCACAGCTGCCCTGGGGCAGACTGACAGAAGCGAGGCTGCCATATCGCGCCATCGGCCCCTCTGGCCATCACCAGAAGGCGGTAGGTGAAGTGTCTTGCCCAACGACACAACGACTGAGACTGTCCGAGCCGGGGCTCGAAACGGCAACCTTCCAAACTGACGAACTGCCAACTCTTTGAGCCATGATCGCCCCATCATTTTGTCTCTATGTGTATCAATTTGATGTAATTTCGAGCTGTGCTTTTGAATTTACTTTTTATTTTAGCCCTAACTATACAGCCCTAACTATATGTTTTTCCAAAAAGGAAAGTTTTAAGCCTAATCTTAAAAGTAGAGATAGTGTCTGTCTCCTGAATCCAAACTGGAAGCTGGTTCCACAGAAGAGGGGCCTGAAAACTGAAGGCTCTGCCTCCCATTCTACTTTTAAATACTCTAGGAACAACAAGTAGGCCTGCAGAGCGGGAGCGAAGTGCTCTAATAGGGTGATATGGTACTACAAGGTCATTAAGATAAGATGGGGTCTGATTATTTAAGACCTTGTATGTAAGGAGCAGGATTTTGAATTCAATTCTGGATATAACAGGAAGCCAATGAAGGGAAGCCAATACAGGAGAAATATGCTCTTTCTTTCTAGTCCCTGTCAGTACTCTTGCTGCAGCATTTTGGATTAGCTGAAGGCTTTTCAGCGAGTTTTTTGGACATCTTGATAATAATGAATTACAGTAGTCCAGCCTGGAAGTAATAAATGCATGAACAAGTTTTTCAGCGTCACTCTGAGACAGGATATTTCTAATTTTAGAGATGTTGCGCAAATGGAAAAAAGCAGTCTTATATATTTGTTTAATATGTGCATTGAAGGACATGTCCTGGTCAAAAATGACTCCAAGGTTCCTCACAGTGTTACTGGAGGCCAAGGTAATGCCATCCAGAGTAAGAATCTGGTTAGATACCATATTTCTAAGATTTTCAGGGCCGAGTACAATAATCTGAATGCAATTGACACCCTCTTCTCAATGAGAAGCCTGGGCTCGGGTGAGCCATAGTGTCCTGGAGGTACTTTCCCTGCCGAATACACGATGGACGGGTGGCATAACTGGAGGGTTGTGTGCCTGGCGGGACTGTCGATTGAGGGCATTAAAGATCTACCTTTTCGGAACCATGATAACAGGGTTCTTGCTGATTGGAGCTGGCTTGGCCCTGAATTATCGAAGATTACAGAAAGCAGAATTGGCTGTTCAAAACCCCACAAGGCTGCCCGCTGTGATTGAAACGATAGGACAAGACATGAGTTCTCAAAATGGGCTCATTGAACGCAGCACGGATAAGATCTTGGAGAAGCTTGAGGTTGCCGTGAACACTCAGAATAAGAACGCTGAGCGAAAACTGGATTACATCTTGGAGAAGCTCAAGGGGGTTGTGAGTTCTCAGAATCTGCTCTTTGAGCGCAAGATTGATAACATCATGGAGCACAAGATGGATAAGATCATGGATAAGATCATGGATAAGATCATGGAGAAGCTCACGGCTCTCCAACGGGAGACTGAGAGACCAGTGTCGGACTGTTAGAACAGCTTTGAAATTCACATGAGTTTTTCGGACTAAAGTAAAAACCACCACTAGTGATGTGTCAGTTGCGAACGAAACGGCTGTTAGAGCCGGATCTTTGACGTGAACGACGTGAGCCAGCTCCTTATTGCGAGCCGTGGTTTTTTTTTTTCTTTCTCTCACCCTGTCTCTTGCACTTTTTTTCCGCTTCACTCCGCACGCGAGCCCTGTGCTTTGCGCTTGGAAGCGGGGGGAGGGGCGGTAGTTACACTCTCAGTAGCACAAGAACAGAGCAGGAGAGAAAGAGAGCCAGGGACAACAACGTCACAATAGAAAGGTATAGTGATCATCCACAACTATTTTCAGTTGTGGATGATAAAGGATTCAGAAAGTTTATTCATGCAGGTCCATATGACAGAGAATGTGCATCTTCTTTTTGTTTTCATATTTTAATTTATATTTAATTGTGTTGTGGTTTGCTGTGTTTTGTGTTGTTTCACTTTACATTTGTTTAAAAGGAAAAATATGAAAATTTAAATAGTTAAAAGTTGAAATGTGAATAGTTGGTTTTTGTATTATATGATTTATTTATTACATTTTATGTGGAGTGAATAAATAAAAGTATATTTACGGTGGCCCCTAGAGACAAAGCACGTAAAAATTCCAAAACGTAAAAACTTAGAAGCACGTAAAAACTCAAATGGTAAATGGACTGATTCTTATATAGCGCTTTTCTACTCTCCCGGAGTACTTAGAGCGCTCTATACAACATGCTTCATTCACCCAATCACACGCATTCTCACAAGCACTTTATCAATAAGTAGTGCTTTCTAAGTACATTCACACACATTCATACTCCGATGGATGCATCGGAGAGCAAGTTGGGATTAGTATCTTGCCCAAGGATACTTGACATGAAGAGTGGAGGAGCCAGGGATGGAACCACCAACCTTTCGATCAGTAGGTGACCAGCTCTACCTCCTGAGCAACAGCCACCCCACAAAAGAAAAAACACGTACAAAACACAACAGAAGTGCTCCAGGGTGCTAGGGGCAGTGTTGAACTTTTGTTACCTAGTGACTACACAAGCCAGCAAGTACCAATGACCAGGTATGGTGTGTGGTAGTAACAGTTAAATGAACATTTTTTTAAATTATTTGAATATATATGAGTGCTTGTGTATAAATACATATGGATTTTTTGTGCCTTCTTAATTATATTTACAGTATTTGTTCGGAATGGTTTCTGAAATTTACCGTTAACTGTTAATAATTTATTTTGAACGTACAGGACTGTAGGTTGTGTGAGTCTGATTGTGTGAGTAGTTTGTGTGGGAAAGTGGCTGAAGAACTGCTCTTCTTTGGGATTTATTCATCTCAAAGGAGATGTGTTGGCAAAACAGCCACTTAACTATTTTTCGATTTGACTAGGCAAGCACTGCTTTCTTTGCTTGTCCTGACAGAACAGTAATGGAGAAGCTACCATTAACACAAATTAATGTGGTCATGGTATTTCACAACTAGTTATATTACAATAAAAGATATAAAGAATAGGAACATATTTCAGCTAAAATTTGATGAATTTAATGAGTGGTTAAAGGAGTCACTCTTCCCAAAGAAGGGATTAATTAATCCCAAAGAATCTGAATCTAATAGGAACATTAACCCCAAACTGGAAGAGTGGCTCCTTTAACCACTCATTCTATTAAATTCTCCTGTATCATTTTCTCAGTTTAGTTCCCATAGTTTGAAGATTTAGTTTCTTTTGTATTTCGTGTTCAGGCTTTTGTACGTAGGTTTCAGCCTAACAAACACCTCATCTTTTGTGAAAGTTCTCTTGCCTCTAAACGCTTGCAATCGAGTCCTTCCCCATTCATACTGAGTATGCACATCCTGAAGTTCTCTGCTTTTATGAAATACCTGAAAAAAATTTCCACACATTCAAACAATTTAGCAATGTTGTAATGTCACTAGGGTACTCAAAGTTACTGTTAAAGATTTTCAGATTTCTTGTCTTTCCATTCTCAGCATTTGGTTACAGGAAACTTAGATATGGAGAGATTTTTATTTGTTTAGTTCTTATTTATTTCTTTCATTGAAGACATACTTTAAAATCATTTAAGTCACATGGCTGTTTCAGTGCTTTTGCACAGCTGTTCTTCTGTTTTCTGTCACTGTGCAGTGACGGGCACAGAAGTAAACAGCTGAATCATCAGCTGTCAGACTCTTGATCTCAAGGTACTGTCTGCTGCTGGAGTCTTCTTCAGTCATGATGAAACGACTTTGAAAGGAACTGGCATAGCTAGGAGAATTATTGCCTGTGCTCATATACCCAATCCACTCCAGAGCTCTGCCTGGCCTCTGTCGTACCCAGTGTATTTGTAGCTTGTCAGACTATAACCAGAAAGGGTGCATAATATCTTCACTCTCTCTCCAGGTCTTTTCACCTCAGAGGGAGACTGATCCAGTTTGATCTCACTCCAAACTCCTGTAAGTAAAAATCAAAAAGTGTGATGATCATGAATCTGATTTGTGTTCATGTTTTAAAGAATAAATACTTTTCCTACCTTGGAGAAAAATAATGAATAAACTCCAAAGAATCATATATTCCATAATCCAGAACACTTAATTATCTGAGTGTTTGTATGGTAAAAAGTGTCCAAGATGATGGTTGACAGTTGGATGTGATGTATAAATAAAGAAGCTACTTTGCATAGACCTCCATAGACAGAACCCATTTGTTATTCAAAAAACTGTTTGCTATGTCTAATAATCTGCACATAAGACATAAACACTATTTCAAAGTCTCACTCCCACTTTTTGTACTGACTAAGTCTTCTCACTGGGATTTATTGCACATTTTCTTCTGACACAAATTCTTTTAAAACAACTGATTTGTGTCTTATACTTATATAAATAGCAGTATGTAAGGACAATTAACAAATATTTTTATGCCAATCACTTACTCATAGTTATGTATTTAGTCTTTCCAGACTAATTTAAATTGAACATTATTACTTCATATTGAAATAATAACTTTTTTTCTTTTGCATGTGAAGAGTAAAATCATTGAAGTCAAATGGATACTTGAAGTTTTTGTGCAGCTGTACCTCTGTTCTCTGCCACTGTGTTTTTACAGGCACAGAATTAAGCAGCAGACTCTTCTGCTGTAGTAGTAGTACTATAATATAATGGAATAATTTTCTCACTATGGAAAAAAATAAATAATAAACTATGCTCCATAAAGAAACCCCATGCTCCATACTTTTCACCACTTTATAATCAGAGTCTGAGTGTGGCTAAAAATGTGTCCAAGATGTTCAATAACAAACTAAATGAGAATCCTGATGATGTTTATAAGGGAGAAAAGCTTTGCAGACCTCCCTCTACAGGAGCAATTTGGTATTAAAAAAAAAACAAGCAAATCAAATAATTAAAGTATGAAGTATTTCTAAATTGAAATCTCTTTTCACCACTTTCTGTAAATGTTCTCAGTGGAATTCACTGTTTATTTTACCTTCTGATCTCAATCAGATCCTTTCAGAACAATTAATACTTTTTTTAAAAAGCCAATAACAACAGAAAACAAAAACTTATTTTCTCTTTGCACGACATTCAATGTATAGTTTTAAAGGTCCTGAGTTTACCAAATATTCCCTGCTGATGGTAAAAAGAGGAACCAATTTTTGTATAGCATTTCTATTGCTGTCTCTCACTGTGTCTCTCGGGCACAGTAATAAACTGCTGTGTCCTCAGTCTTCAAACTGTCCATCTGTAGATAGAGTTTACTGCTGGAATCATCACTGGAGATGGTGAATCTACCCTGGACTGACTGGGAGTAATAGGTGGGATAACCTAAAGTGCCTATGTAAGCAATCCACTCCAGTCCATTTCCAGTAGCCTGTCTAACCCAGACCATAGCGTAGCTGCTGATTGTGAATCCAGAGACTGTGCAGGTTAATCTGTGAGATTCTCCAGGTCTTTTAATTAGGTCTGGTTCAGATTGTGTCAGAGTCTGACCTTCAACACCTGGTAAGATATTTAAAAAAAATGAATTAAAATTGTGTCACAAACAAAAACAATGCATATCAACAGTGAGATCAGTGAAAATCTTCACCTGCCCAGCAGAGAGCTAGAAGCAGCAGTCCTGTCCTGTAGTCCAACATGTTGTTGTTTTCTGTTCTCTACCATCCTCTGTGCTCATTAAAAAAGAGAGACTGTGCCTAAGTTTTGCATAGACTCCTCCTAACAGGAAACACTGACAACGAAATCACTTTGGTTTAACTTGGTGAGAAATAAAAATTGTTACATTGCATTAAACTAAACTGTTTGTTTCTGCAGTGCAGAAAAGCAAATGTCATCTTACTATATGTTGTGGTGACTTGTTCTCATATGTAAAATGAAGTTGTGACCTTGAAACGACTGTTTTGGTGAACCGGCTCTGCAAAAACTGGCAATTGGCCTTTAAAAAACAAAAACCTGAGCTTTCCTGAAACGAGACCAGGATTAAGCACCATTTAGTGAAGCTCTATGAAACACCAGTGTTTCCTTAGTGTCTGAAAGACACTCAAAACTTTTATGTGACTTCCTTGAAATTATATTTATGTATATTTTGTCTCTATGTGTATCAATTTGATGTAATTTTGAGATGTGCTTTTGAATTTACGTTTCATTATATTTTAGGTAGGTCATACCCTTAGCAATAACCACACTGACATGTTGCTTTTCACTGCAAACAGCACAGTAATGTGGGTAATTTATGTGTTTTGGGGTTGGTGGACAATGTTGATCTGTTTCACTGTTTTTTAAAGTTCAATTAAAGTAAGGGGAACTAAACATAAAGACAGACTTTATGTTTAGTTGATCAAAATAATAAAGATTTTGTACAGCTGCTCAGCCAGCATCAGACACTGTGGGTGTCGAATACAGTAATAAACAGCAGAATCTTCAGTCTTCAGAGTGTTCATGTCCAGATACACCTGCTGTCTGTTGTTGTCTCTGGAAATCGTGAACAGGCCTTGAACTAACTGTGCTTAGTATTTGCTAGTAACATCAATAGTGGCAACCCACTCCAGTCCTTTTTCCAGGAGCCTGTCTGACCCAAACCATTAAGTGGCTGCTGAATGTGAATCCAGAATTGTACAGGTCAGTCTGTGGGATTCTCCTGGTCTTTTAACTACTTGTTCAGATTCTGTCAGAGTCTGACCATCAACACCTGTCAGAACAAGACAATAGTTACATGCTGTAAATGGTCTTTTTTTGAAAGACGAATGAAGCATTTCTGTTTTTATGGCCATCATGTTAAACTGTGTGAAAAATTGTGTCTGTCAACCCCATAGTATAAGAAAAGTAGAAAAGTTAAGTATTAAAATGATGGTCTTGTGATTTTTTTTTTACAGTTTTTAGGTTCAAACACGTGTGTGAGTGTGATACTGTATGTTGTGTCTCACAGACCTGTTTATATTGCAGTGTGCCTGTATGTTGTCATATGGTCCTTGGAATAAGTGCTTTGTAAGTAAACGGCTTTTGCATCTTTTAACAAAATATTAATATCCATTCATATTAAAAATTAATATTAACACTTCGGATTCAAATGAAGTATTTTCAAGACTGCCTGTGCTCATATACCCAGTCCACTCTACAGCTTTTCGTGGTCTCTATCGTATCCAGCCAATATTGCAACTCAATTAGTTATAATCAGATAGGATACGTGACATCTTCTCTCTCCTGCTAGGTCTTTTTTTTTCTCAGAGGGAAACACGGTCTTCAAACTGTTCATCTGTAGATAGATACTGCTGGAATCATGTCTGGTGATGATGAATCTACCCTTGACAAACTGGGGGCAGTAGGTAAGATGACCTAAAGTTTCTTTTAAATCCATCCATTTCCAGGAGCCTGTCTGACACAGACCATAGTGTAGCTGCTGGCTGTACAGTTCAACCTGTGTTCATGCCCACATCTCTTTGTTAACAGTTGAATTGTGAGACATTTTTTTCTTTTGTTAACCGTCTTTATAAGCATTGAAAGGAGTAAAGGACACAACAAAGAGATTTTTCTTTATTTATTTATTTGTGTGTTTGTTTTGTCTGCTGCTACTTCACAACCAGATTGTTATGTTGCTGCAAATGTACAAGCAGTTAAAGTGTTAACTGATGTGTTTTATTTTTGTTGTTATTGGGATAGTCCACTGTGAGTTTTCACTTCTGTTCTGAACTGACAAAGTGTAGTATTTGGTAGTAATTTTGTCAAAACCCATTTCAGTCCTTGTCTTTGCTTAACACATAAGATTTATTTTTGTTGAAAATAGATGTTTTTTCCTGCTGAGAAAAAAAAACAGCAGGAGAAAGAAGAAAACAATGAAAGCATGACAAATAATTAAGGGTTATTT